>NC_050499.2:4057581-4226997 GCF_012460135.2 Molothrus ater
AACCCCTGCCTGGGCACTTTGATGTTGGTTTTCAGAGGTTCCACAAAAAGTTTTTCTTTCTGCTTAGATGATGGGATGAGTTCACAGGTACCTGTGGAAGCAGGAAATGGGCACCTGTGCACTTTCGCTACTAATTTCAGCTGATTTTGGACAAAATACACATTCCTCTGTGCTTAAGGATCCTGTGACAGAAGGGATGGGTTCTGCTGTGGTTTTGTGGAATTGAGATCAGCAGTAACACAGGTAGGAGACAAACAGCTGGACAGGAAGTGCCAAATATTTGACCAGAGCAAATCTAATCCTTATGAAATATGGATTTCCCAATGAAATATCTTGTTTTTTACTACGGACACAGGACTGCTCAAAACACAAGCTTGAAAAAGCTTGATCAATCTATTTTGGGTGGATTTCCCACTCAAGCTATGCAAGATATAAAACAGTTTAAAACATGTTAACCATTTCTTTTGACATAAGGTGGTCTGGAGGGATAAAGAGAGAAGCCCAGAGCTCCATCCAAAGCCCTGAGCTGTCTCTCATTTATGCTCTGCAAACACCAGCAGCTGCTCAGCACAAGATGCAGAGGCACAACGAGCAGGTGGCATCAGCCTGGGCAGGGACAGGCTCAGAGCACGGCTGGGTGGTGCTGCAGATGGCAAAGGTGATTCACAGGTCTCAGCCTCCTTAAACCTGACAAGGAGCAGCTGCCCGGGCAGGCTCAGCCTGATTTCTGCACGTAGTTAATGCACACAGCTCAAGATTAAACTCTCACCACCCGCTAAAAGGCTTAAAGAAACATCAAGTGAATAAATTCCCTCAGTTCCGGAAGGGGAACGTTAGGAACAATTCAAGTGAAATCAATGAAGTGTGAAACACACAAAAATAAATCAGCATTTCTGGATTTTTTTTCTTTCTTCCTTCCTTGCCCTTATGAAGTGAAATACATTTGGAGCAGCACTTCTCTTCCCTGGGGTTCCCAGTGCTGCCCACTGCAATGAAGTGCAGCTGGAACACATTTGTTGAGTCTGTGTGTACAAAGCACAAATTAAAGCTTTGAGATGGAAAACCACAAGACAACCCATGACCTACAACAACAGACAGAGCTCAGCAAATGGAAAATACGCTGGGGCCTGTGGGAAATCTGTTTTATTCCAGTGTTCCTTGCACTGCTCTGTGGATGTTGAGGGGTCCCCAGGATGAGGTGAGAGATGAGAATTTGACTCCATGTTCTCAGAAGGCTGATTGATTATTTCATTATATTATATTATATTATTAAAGAAATAATATACTAAAACTAAAAGAAATAATATACTAAAACTGTACTAAAGAAAGAGAAAGGATACATCAGAAAGCTAAACAAGAATGATAATGAAAGCTCGTGACTCCTCAGAGTCCGACACAACTGATGGTGATTGGCCATTAATTAAAAACAATTCATATGCTGGGATAAACCATCTCCAGACCCCATTCCCTCCCACCCTCCTCTGTGCCAGGCTCTCTCAGCCTGCAGCTTCTCAGTTTCCAGCCAGAGACTGACAACAAAAATAAAACATTCCAGCACACTCTGCTCTTTGCTCCCAGCTCCCTTCCCCTGCAGGAGGGGAGGATCCATACCTGTGTCCTGGTTTAGGGCAGATTTGGAAGAAAATTTTTACAAGGGGCTCTTCTAGAAAGCAAACCTACACAGCTTTTCTCCTCAGCCGGTTTGGGAAGGATTCTTTGGAGAGAAGTGGAAAGAACCTGTTTATTTAACAGGCAAAACACTTTCCAGCACACAGAATGAACAATACCAGATGACACCACTCTGTCACTGCTCTGAAAAAGATGGCAAATTCAGAAAGTCTCTCTTGGGGGTGCTCACTCTGTTCTCAGTCCCTCCGGTGCTGGGGCAGCTGCTGCAGCCACAAGGTGCAAACTCTCGGTGTTCCCAGGTCCCAGCCTGGAGCAGGTTTGAGTGGTTCCAAAAAAGGGAAAGGAGAAACAGTCCAGGGAAAAATTTGGACGTTTAGCTAAACTAACTAATGAGCAGAAGCAAAAAGCAAGAGCAAAGTGAAAAGCAAAGTAAAAAGCAAAAGCAGCACCATGCACTGCCCTGTGTCTGTGTCCCACCAGCCGTGTGGGAGCGGCTGATAACAAAGCAAAACAAAACTTTCACTCTTCAGAGCCAGTCTTGAAGGCACAGAACATGATATCCAGCATGAACAGAACAGCTGGGGATACCAGCATCATAACATCACCCTGGGACACCCTGCAATGAGCATTCCCAGCCCTCTGCAGAGCAGGGAAGGCTCTGCTGAGAATAGCTGGGGATGGCTGCTGCAGCCACAAGGTGCAAACTCTCGGTGTTCCCAGGTCCCAGTCTGGAGCAGGTTTGAGTGGTTCCAAAAAAGGGAAAGGAGAAACAGTCCAGGGGAAAATTCAGACTGCTTAACTAAACTAACTAATGAGCAGAAGCAAAAAGCAAGAGCAAAGCGAAAGCAAGAGCAAAGCAAAAAGCAAAAGCAGCAGCACCATGCACTGCCCTGTCTGTGTGTCCCACCAGCTGCGGGGGAGCAGGCTGATAACAAAACAAAACTTTAATTCTTCAGAGCCAGTCTTGAAGGCACAGAACATGATATCCAGCACAAACAGAACACACAAATGGGGATACAAGCATCACAAGCCCCCCTAGGACACCCTGCAAGGAGCATTCCCAGCTCTCTGCAGAGCAGGGAAGGCTCTGATGAGGCTCTGGCACCATCGCTGGTGCTGCTGATTGATGCGGGCTGTGCTGGGCACCAGGGGAAGATTGCTTTCTGGGGCTGATGGATAAAGTCTCTCATGCAGCATGAAACAGCTGGGCAGGAGAGTAATGGGCCCTCTGATTCCTTCCAGCAGCGAATATTTAGTAAGAAAAGCTTGCAGAGGATTTTCCCTGATTAATTCGTAATTATAGAAGCTTGATTTTAGGTGTGAATGCCATAAAGCCTTGGTTAAGGAGGGCTGTCTGAGCAGTTAATTAAGGCAAAGGGGGCTTGATGGGATGTCAAAGGAGCATTCCCTGCTGTTGGAGGGATGAGCTGGACTGCCCAGGCTGCCTCAGCAGAGGGAACACCAGCCTAAAAAACCCTGTTTAAGGAGTTCACACTCCTTGGTTGCACAACAGAATTAGCGAGAGGGTGGGAGACAGACAATGCTGGGATTGAGGCTTCAGCTGTTTTCATGTATATTTCATAGACCTGTTTGCTTTTTGATGTGCAGAGCTCTTTGATTATTCTTTTTAATCCTTTTTCTAGACGTTCTTCAGTGTCAGCTGCAGCCCTGATTTCGGGTTGAGGGGCAGGTGAGCTGTCACCCTCACGTGCAGGGGACACCAGGGCAGCTTTGGCCATGGTTTAAATGGTGACAGCAGCACCTGAGGGTCTTCAGTCTGTCACTGGAACCACTTCAGGTGTGGGAGGGACTGGGCAATTCGTGGAGCTATTTCAGAATTGCAGAGCAAAACTTAAAATATTTGTTTCAAACATACTTTTATAAGCTGAAATTCTTCAGACAGATGCCAACCATGCCATTAAGGTTCCCTGAGCAGAGGTACAAGGGATTGCCCACTCAAGAGTGCCACCTAAAAGGGCTTTGATTCCTCTGCTGGCACCCAGTTTGAACTCGGGGATGAAGCTGGCAATTAGAAAGTGAAACAGAATTTCCATCCTGCCCCTGGATGGGGTGAACTCTGAGCAAACAGCAACTCAGAAGCTCTATCTCACTCAGCCTCAGAGCTGCCAAAGCAGGAGGAATTACCTAAATCAACAAGAAACTAATCTCTTTAATCCTGGAATTTATTTTTTTAAAAATAAGTTTAAATTATTGATACGCTGTCAGAAGCAGCCTGAATCCACGGCGGGGAGATTAATATTACATGAGAATATTTCTCCCTCTCTGTGAGGGGAAAGGGTGGCAAAGTCACAAAACAAGGCCAGACCAAGTGGCCTAAGGCGGGTGAAGGGGTGGTGGAATTGTCCTGGTGGTTCTTCCCCCCAGAACTCAGGCACTGACCTGAGCTGCAGGGAGCAGGGAAGGGCTTTCCTGGCTCTGCCAACGTTGTTCTTACAGGAGAAAGGAACCAGGAAATTCTGGGAACAAAAGGAAAGAGGGTAAAAACTCTCTGAAAATCTATATTAATGGTCTCTTGTATGTTCAGGGTCCCCTGGACAAAGGGAGGAATTGATGAATCTGACTCCATGTTCTTAGAAGGCTAATTTATTATTTTATGATATTATATTATATTTAAGAATACTATACTAAAACCATACTAATGAATAGAGAAAGCATACTTACAGAAGGCTAAAAGTTAATAATGAAAACTTGTGACTCTCTCCAGAGTCTAACACAGCCTGACCATGATTGGTCATTAAGTTAAAACAATTCACATGTTGGATAAATGGTCTCCAACCACGTTCCAAAGCAGCCAAACAGAGGAGAAGCAATCAGATAATTATTGTTTTCCTTTATCTCTGAGGCTGCTCAGCTTCCCAGGAGAAGAAATCCTGGGAAAGGGATTTTTCCAGAAAATGTGACAGTGACAGTCTCTCTGAGCAAGCTGGGCTTTATGGGCACTCAGCAGTGTCCCCTGTGCCCACTCTCTTTCTGTTTATTGAAGGGCCTTCAGGTACATTTAGGGCAGACAAAACCCACCCAAAATGGACAATGGGTCACGGCTTTCACACTTTTATGGGTTTGGTCCATTTGCATTTTGGGGGTGAATCTGCCAATTCCAGCTTCAGTTGATGAAGTCATTGACCCCAAGTTTGCTGCCCCCAACTCCCTTTTGTTCCCATCTCTGGGGCCTGAGGCAGTGAGGTGTCCTTGATTTCCAGGCCTGGAGAGGAATTGTTGTGTCTGCCCCAAATGGGGAAGCAGCAGCTCCCACTGTGTGTGGAGTTCAGAGTTCTACACTAAAGAACTGCAGGGTCACAATAGATGGAAAATATAAAATTAACTAAAATAAACTAAGGCATCATCCAGGGGAAGGGGGGGACACAGCCACAGCCAAAGCTGCTCTAACACTTCATTTTCTCACTCGTGTTAATCCCAGTTAAGGAAGGCATTTTTGTCCATACCCACCAAGGTATTTCGAGGCTCCAATGCTGAGTTCAGCTCTGCTCTGTGGCTCTGGCTCTGCAGCCTTTTCCCTGCAGTGTTCTCAGTGCTGAGGAGGTCACTGCCCCTATCAGAGCTGCCACGTGTCTCCCTCTGTTATCAGTCCCTGTCCTCACAGAGGGGCCTCATCACAGGAGGATCTGGAGCCTCTCATGTCACTTCAAAGGCAGCAGCTCTGTCTTTGTCTCAGCCTTATCTCCCATTCCGAGGAGGGATCATTGTCTCCAGCACACCTATAAAAATAAGTGCTGTGACATTACTCAGGGAAAAAGCAGCCTCGGTGACAGGTAGCAATGCCAGGTCACAAAACTCAGCAGAAATAAAAAGAAAAGGAGCATATTTCACTGCAGAACCCCAGGCTGCCATCAGGAGAAGTGCTGGAGCAGTGCCTCAGAGCTCTGTGCCATAGGGAGCAGGGCTGTACAAGGATAATGCTTCCCTCAGTATTTAATAGGAACAGGCAGAGTTTTATTAAGCTGCCCCCCGAGGTACCCAACAAGGATCATCTCAGAGGAGAGAAACAATGAGGAAATGAATAACAACTGACTGTGTTACACATGCAGGGGGTGATCGATACCACTCTGCACTAAAATTGCACTTGGCATCCAAACACATCTCAAAAGGGAAAAATAAACAGCAGTAAGAACTCATTCATCAAGCGCCTCATCTTTAGAGGCACTTCAGCATTATTAAATGTTTTATTCAGCTGGGGGACTCTTTGGGCCACAGGGAGAGAACAGCAGTGGCCCAAGGACTCAGCTCTCAGACACAGAGCTGCAGAAGGAGCCCAGGGAGCTGTGTGCAGTGTCCAGGGATTAATT
This sequence comes from Molothrus ater, assembly GCF_012460135.2. Lineage (NCBI taxonomy): Eukaryota > Metazoa > Chordata > Aves > Passeriformes > Icteridae > Molothrus > Molothrus ater. Next base: position 4,063,536 of record NC_050499.2, read on the forward strand.
AATGCCTTGAGGGGGTCACTCTGTCCACAGCACTAAACAAAACCCCAGTCTGAGATTCCCAGATCCAGCCCAGGGCTGTGCTTTGCAGTGCTGATCTTTTGAAGAACTAAAGATGAATCAGACGTCACAACAAACCCTGTGTTAGTTCTCAGGTTGTGACCAATCACTCAAAATGGGATTTTCTTGGGTTGGGAGGAAATGCTGCCTTTAAAATCACAGAAGGCATTGGTGGCAAGGAGAGGGAGGGTTATTCCTGATCATCAACACTTTGAGGGGCTTCTGGAGGGTTCTTCCTGATAACCAACACTGTGAGGGGTTTCTTCTTTTCCAAAATACTGCAGAAAAATGGGAAATGTGTAAGGAACAGGGCACAAGTTCACTGTAAAGAAAATTTCAGCCAGGGACTGATTCCAGGCCATGAGGTTTTGTGGGATACCTTAAAGAGCCCAGGGCCTGTGCTCAGACACGTTTCCTGCCCAAGCCTCCCTCCTGCTCCCTGCCAGTGCACGCTTCAGGCTGGAGATCAGCCCAAGGGCTGAAATAACTCCTCTGGGACAGATTTTGGGCTGCAGAGTTCCCAGTGCTTACAGATGTACTGTCTCTGGCAATATCAATATTTGGTGCTTTTTCTGAAAAGCCTTCATTCCCAGAGCCATTAGATCACCTGGGAAGTTCAGCTCTCAGGCAGCAGAGCTTGCAGGCACAAACCCCAGAGACTTAAAGCTCCGCAGGAAAGCACTGAAACCACGGCTGCCTCTTCACCACCTTTTTTTTTTTTTTGTTAATTTTAGTATCAATGTGATCAGACGAAAAGCCTGACTCATGATTTTTCAACACTTCAGGTTCACAGAAGCAAAGTCCTTCTCACATTTTGCCACGTGTGCTCGTTAAATGCACCCATTAATTGCAGCCCATGAAGAGCAAGACTTGGGCTTTGAAACAACCTTGGATGCATCCATTAATTGCAGCTCATGAAGAGCAAGACTTGGGCTCTGAAACAACCTTGGCTCTCCTCATTTCCACCCAAAAGCAGAGCCTGTCTGTCCTGAAGCAGCTCTGGAGTCTCACACACTGAAAATTCTGCCTCTCTGATGGGGGAATAATTGCCTGCTCTCTCAGTACTAATATATTTTTGGTTTCTGGTTGGCTGCATTTGCATCTGGCTTTGCAGGCTGCCTTGCCCTGAGCGGATTTGCTTGCTCTGTGACTTACTGCTTTTGTTAGACCAACTTCTAAATAACCCAAATAAGCCTCAGGAAGGCTCAGCTTGCTGGAGCACAGACTGGAGCGTGGGGGGAGATGCTCCCAGCCCAGGTGTGATGTGGAGAACCTGGGATACACTCCAGGCTGGGAGATGCATCCCTGGGAGTGTTGGAGCTGCTCTTGCCTTCCTTCAGTGACAGAGCCTTGAGCACAACCAAAGCCCACGGCACAAACACTATAAATAACAGTAATGGGGCCACTGCTGGTGACATCAGAAATTAGTGAGGCTGGCAACGGCAAAGCTGCAGCAAACTGAAATATTTTCACCCCAGTGCTTTCTGGAAAAGGTCTTTTATCTCAGAGGCGGGGAAGGGGGCAGATGCCTCCCCTCATCCGCTGCTCCTGTGGGGCTCTCACCGCTGGCTCCCAGGAGGGATTTCTGACCCCCCACCTCCCCATTCCCATTCTGTGGCCAGGCAGGGGTTCAGGCAGCACAGCAGAAGTGGATTCTGGGGGTATTTTCACCCGGCTGAGTCACGCAGTGGGGCGTGCAGGGAGGAAGCAGTGCCAGGCTTCAATAAATGCGGTGTCACCACACTCCCTAAGTGACAGCTCCTCGATTTAGCAGCACTGCAGAGCTGCCCCCAGAGCCCCATTGCCCACAGCATCCCCTGGGAAGGGGCCTCCTTGTTGCTGCTCCCAAATCAGGACGCCCCTCTTGCTTTGATTGTTTATGGTTTTTAAAGCCTTCTGGCGTTTACATTCTTGTAACGGGCTTTTTTACACACTTTACTGTTTTGCATTCTTTTATGGAGGAGGAGAAATTTGATGGACTGTTGGTTTGTCCAGTGTCATTGGAGAGGTGGCACTTTCACCCTCCAATCCACTGTCACTTTTGGAAATCTATAAATGTTGGAGTCAGAAAATAAAAATTCTCGTTTTACCTTGGAAAGAGCAGCAAGTCCGTGTTGTGTTGTTTTGTGTCCTAGAGTGACACTCCCCATCCCACACCTCGTGCCCAGCAGAGCTGGGACAGCCTGCTCAGGGCTTCTCCTTCTCAGCAACACCTCCAGCACAATCCTAGCAGAAGGGTTTCACTGCCCAGGTGCCATTCTCTTGGGGTTAAACCTGCTCCCAGCCCTAGGATGGCTCCTCCTGGGTGATGCAGCCTGTGTGATAAAACAGTCTGGTAATTTTACAGCTTGAGTTGTGTAAGAAAGCTCTTGGAAGCAAACCAGGGTTCACTCAAGTGGCCATGAGTGCCTTCAGCACAGTCTTGAAATAGCCAGGAAGGCAAGGACATGCAGATTGAGCAGGGAATGCTGCAGCAGAGAGAGAACTTCTGCACTGCCACGGGGTGACAGGGACACAGGTGGCTTCGTCTGGGTAGGCTCAAGTGGGCAGGAGCTGAGGGCACAGCACCTGAGCTGGCAGCTCCTTTTCCAGGGGCTCAGGCAGGTCCTGCTGACAACTCTGGGGCTGTTCTCCTGCAGCTTTGCTGGTTTTTGGTGCCCCAGCTCTGCAGCACAAAGATAGCTCGAGTACATCCAGATGTGCCACAGACAGCCCCAGCTGCAGCATCAGCACAGCTTTTAATAGCCCTGGGAGGAAGTGCTGACAGCAAACTCCCTCAGTCAGCTGAGCCCCTCGAGCTGAGGGGAGCTGGCACCTCCTGAGCCTGCTGCTGGTCCCTGCCAGGCCCCAAGGGCTGAGTTTGGTCACCCCCACAGTGCTGGGACACTGGCACAGCAATGGCACCCAGTGGGAATCCTCATTCCCAGCCCTTCCAAAAAAGGATGGAGAGCCTGGCCCAAGGAGATGCAGAAGCCCTGGGCTCCCCAGGCAAAGCTCTTCTGTGGTGCCTCCAAAAGAGGCAGGAAAAAGTGGCAATCATGCTTTTAACAACCCAAAGAATCCCAAGGCACTCGTGAAAATGAACTACAAAGGGATAATCAGTGACCTGGATCCTTTCTCTGGAAGGTTTTCACGTCTTGGAGACACAGCCTCAAACCAAATCCAAAACTCAAAACCCAAAACCCAAAATGCAAAATCCAAAACGCAAAATCCAAAATGCAAAACCCAAAATGCAAAATCCAAAATGCAAAATGCAAAGCCCAAAATCCAAAACCCAAGATCCAAAACCCAAAACCCAAAATGCAAATTTCAAAATGCAAAATGCAAACCCCAAAACCCGAAACCCAAAACCCCAAATCCGAAATGCAAAATCGAAAATGCAAAATCCAAAATGCAAAACCCAAAACGCAAACTCCAAACCCCAAATTTTCTCCTTTCTTGGGCAAACTGCCATTATTATTTGTGTTGCTTTTCTGCCCTTGCTGCAGCTCAGGGTGCCTGGGCACCCTTTGGCAGAGCGGGAGAGGGGGCACAGTGGGGCTGGCTCTGCCCTGGCTCTGCCCTTTCCTCCCAGCTGCTCCCAGCAGCTTTCGAGCTGTTTGTGGAGTCCCTGGCAGGACAGACTGAGCCCTTTTCTCTCAGGATCTTTTGCTGGTTGCCGTGATCCCGGGAATGTTCAAAGTCTCTTTTCCCAGCCTGGTGCTCAAAGAAGGAGTCAGGGCTCTTCATTTCTCGGTCTCAAGGTTGTTTATTGTTCCTTATCTGTAAAAAATTTTCTCCTGCCCTGCCAGGTCCATCCATCAGGACAGTTCCAGGCACTCTGCCTGCCCCCAGGGCAGGGTTATGTCTTTATACTAAAAACTACCTGTACAATGTTTACAATGACTTCCCAATACCCATCACCTGTGTTAGACAGTGAGCTTCTACTCCAAACCAATCCCAAAGTGCCACCATCACAGCAGAAGATGGAGGCCAAGAAGAAGAAGAAGGAGAAAGGCTGGACATGCCCAGATCCCTCCATCTTGCCCCCTGAACCCCCATTCTAAAAACCCCAAAAAATCGATTTTTCACCCCGTGATAACTTCACTATTATTCTACCTAAACTGTTGTGGCTTGCAGATCTTCATCTAAGGTTTGTAACTTGCTCCATGGGTGATAATCAAACCCACGGGTGCTTTGTGCTCTGTGCCAGGGTCTCTGAGCCCCCTGGCAGGGTCTTGGCCATCCTGGACAGCCAGAGGGATGTGCTGGGTTCCCACACTGTTCTGCAGGCTGAGCCTGGGGCAGCAGCTCCTGGCTGCTCTAAAAGGGTTCTTCATTCTCCTCCCAGGCAGAGGGGTCAGCTCAGCAGAGTGGAGAGCACCAGCAGAGCCTGGCAGGTGCCAGGGATGGCAAAGAAACCATTGAACAAAGATTGAAAATCTTGATACCTCAAAAAAATGGTAAGGAAGAAGGTCTGAGAGGTTCATGTAGAACTTAGGAAATGCCAATTAAAAGTTCTCAGCTTGCCATTTATGCTTTTAATGTCCTGCCTGGTAGGTCTGGTTTGACACTTCTGCTGTGACAGGGGGTCTGGGGGTGTCCAGCCTGCCTGGATAAACACAACCCCTGTCTTGGAGAACCTCTCATCCCAGAAAAGTGTGTAGGTCGTGCTGGGAAAGGAGAGAGGCTCAGGAAAGTGAGGATTTCCCCTCAGGTCAGGAATAAATCCTGTCTGCCTGTCCCCATGGCCACGCTGCCTTCATTCTGCTCTGGGCACCAAGAACAACAAAAATTCTTCTGCTTCCAGATTTAAACTTTTGGGAGTTTAAAACAGGGACTCTATCCATGCCTCTATCCATTGGGCTTTAAAATTGAAATTTGCCTCTGTCTTGTGGCCTTTAAAGTCCAAACTTGCCTCTATCCCATAGGGTTTAAAATCCAAATTTGCCTCTATCCCATGGGCTTTAAAATCCAAACTCTCCCCTATCCCATAGGCAATCCAGAAGAAGAGACAGATAAATCCTCATTTTCAGGCAGAATTGGATCCCAATTTTCCCTTCCCAATTCATGTGGGCCTCTCTGCATCCCTCAGGTTAGGCTGAGCTCTGCAACAAGGTCTCTGCTCAGAAGGTAAACACAATTATTTTACTTTTTCTGCCCAGTTTTATCTGCCTGCTGCTGTCCTTGGTGCTGAATTCACGGCTGCAAAGCTTTGCGGCCAGTTTCTGTAAATTGCTGGCAGCAAACAACGCCCATAATACACTTTGTTGCAATGAAATGCATTTTTTGCAGTGAAACCTATAATAGTTCAAATATAAATTAATTATAATCCCTTCTGCTGTAGCCAACCTTCATGTATAATTAACATTTATTGGGGGGGGGGAAATGAAGGAGAAATCCCCATCTGAGCATTTCAGCAGTAATTTCCACATCCCTAATGTCTCTCCAGGAAGGAATATTATGGTTTACCTGTCCCCCTACACAGCTGCTTCCAGCTGGAGCCAGAGGATGCTGCTGCAGCATGGGGGGAACAGGGGCAGCTCCTGTGCTCCAGGCTCAGGAGCCCTGGCCAGCAGCTCTTTGCCACATTTGGGAGAGAATTGCGGTGAGAATGGAGGGGAGCAGTAAATACAGCACTGATTAAAGGGGCTAAACTGAGGCAGGAGTGTCCAGAGCCATGCTGGGGCATTCATGGGGCTTTAAAGGCCAAATTTGCCTCCATCCTGTGGTCTTTCAAGTCCAAGTTTGCATCTATCCCATGGAGTTGGGGTTTAAAATCCAAATTTGCCTCTGGACTGTGGTCTTTGAAGTCAAAATTTGCCTCTATGGGGTTTAGAGTCAAAATTTGCCTCTATCCTTTGGGCTTTAAAATCCAAATTTGCCTCTATCCTGTGGCCTTTAAAGTCAAAATTTGCTTCTATCCGTTGGGCTTTAAAGTCCAAATTGTCTCTATCCATTGGGCTTTAAAGTCGAAATCGGCCTCTATGCCATGGGGTTGGGGTTTAAAATCCAAATTTGCCTCTATCCTGTGGCCTTTGAAGTCAAAATTTGCTTCTATCCATTGGGCTTTAAAATCCAAATTTGCCTCTATCCCATGGGCTTTAAAGTCCAAATTTGCCTCTATCCCATGGGCTTTAAAATCCAAATTTGCCTCTATCTTGTGGCCTTTAGAGCCCAAATTTGCCTCTATTCTGTGGTCTTTAAAATCCAAATTTGCCTCTATCCATTGGCCTTTAGAGCCCAAATTTGCCTCTATCTCATGGGATTTAAAATCCAAACTCTCCTCCATCCCACAGGCACAATCCAGTTCGTTCTCCCAGCATGGAGCTGCTCTCCAGCACCCTGAACACAACATTTCATTTCCTCTGGAGCTGAGCTCTCTCGGTGGCAGAACTCAGCATTCAAGCACTGCAATAAGAGCCCTGTGATTTTCAGGCTCTTCCTGCAGCCCAGCCCAGAGCTCTGCCTGCTCCAGGACCCCCAGCCCAGCTGGGAGCAGCTCCTGAGAGAAGAGCAGAGAAATTCTTGTTAGGAAAATTCACCCACAAACACCAGAGGTTGGTGTCCAAAAAGGAGACAGAGCAGTCCTGGAACTTTATTCCAATCAAGGCAGAGGCCATGGGCCATTCCCCTGGGGTCTCTCAATTTTTGGAGGACTCAGCCTCCTTTTTATCCCAATGTCCCAGACACATTTCCCTTCTCTCTTTCCCCATTTCTGAGGTACTTGAGAGGTTCAGACTTCCCAGAACACCTGATCCCAGAGATTTCCCTCTAATGTATAACTCTCCCTTTTAATTTTTAATTCTTATGGAGTTTAGGGGTTTTCCCCATTGTTTCTTCCACCTTTCAATATCCAATTTCATTTATCATTACAAACCTAAAGTTTATTTGTAAAAGCAAATCTCCTATTCCATTCATCAATCAGTGGAATCCTTGCCATTGTTTCTTTTCTGTCCCAGTGCTGGTTTTATCTCCCAGCAGACCCACAGCTGGTTGGGAAAGACAAATCCCTCATTCCTCTCTTTCTGGTGGCTCAGTGTCTGAATTTGTTCAGGGCAGGGCTCAGCACAAACACCAGGAAGCTCAGGCTGGTAAAGGAAAAATTTGGAGGCTCCTTCCCCCTTCCCACAAAGTCTGCTGCTCCCAATCTCTAATGAGAGTCAATTGCTGCTGATAAATTTTACATAATGGCTTTTTGCTTGTTCTGCAAATTAAGCAGAAAAATTGCCTATTAGAGGGAAAACTGGGGCGATCCTTAAAACTCAGTGTAACCTATTTAGCTGCTCAGGTCAGATGCAGGCTGGAATCTGAGGCCTCTTTATTAATTTTCTGCAGGGAGCAGCAGTTTGCAGGGCTGCAGCAGTGCCTGGCTCCAGAGCCCCAGCTGCTTCCAGGAGCAACATCAAAGCTGCCCAGGTGTCCTCTCCTCCCTTCTCACCCTTCTCCTGCTGGCTAAAGGCTCACCCATACACAATGAGTTTATTTAAAGATGGGAAATGCCAGGATTGATTCTCAGAGCCTTTTTTTTTTTTTTTTTATATTTAATTCCAGGACCTGCCAGAGCAGCTCCTGGCTTTTCAGAGCCTTCTCAAACTCATTCTGTCCTTGCAGCAGTCACAGGGTGACACAGACTGATAATTAACCCCTGGAATAAATTAACCCCTGGAAGGGGTTAATTAATAGAGAGGGTTAACAAAGAGGCTAAATTAAGCCCTGGAAAGTACCACAGCTGCAGAACTCATCTTCTGGGGGATGTGAGCATCACCTCCTGACTCCTTTCAATCTGGGGCAACTTTAATTTTGGCTGCAGGTCTGAAGGACCTCAGGCTGAGCCCCAGAGAGTCAGGCCTTGTTAAAGAGTCACTCCAAGCCTTCCTTACACATCTCAGATGTAGATTCACTCTCCAAATTACAAACCTGGCCCTGAGTCCTTCGTTTCCCCCAGCTGATTTGTTTTCCTTCCCCTACCCAAAGTTTAAAACACCAGCACTGCCTGATCATGGAATGAGATGAGCTTTAAGGCCCCTTCCAAACCAGGCTGGGATTCCAGGATTCCTGCACCAGTTTTGCCAAAAATTGGACTTTTCCTGCCCTAAACATGAGCACACCTTGTTCCTGTGTCCATCCATCCTCTGCCTTCACCCACAGGAATAACCAGGCACAGCGAGGCTGCTGAACTGGGAGCAGCTGATTTCAAAAACTCACTGACCACAGGACTGAACAGCTCATTTACCTCAGACACAGCTCCCTGGAGCTTTATTACCTGCAAGGATCCTCACTTAAACCCGGGGTGGTTTTTTTTCCCTGCTCTCTGAGTGCTGCTGGAAACAATTCCGAGTGTCTCAGCTAATCAATGGTGTCTCACAGCCAATCTCTGGCTCCTGACACGTGGGAGCCTTTTGCTTATCCCTCTGCAGCTGAGAAAGAATTACCCAGCAATTTCCTCCATTCGTTGTGAAAAAGTAAAAAAAAAAAAAAAAACAAGAAAAAAAAACCAAAAAACAAAGGTGGAGAAAGGGAAAAAAAAAATCAAGGGAGAAAATAAAACAAGGAAAAAAAATAACAATAAAGGTCGCCAGATCTAACCTTGGTCTGCTTCAAAAGCTGCTTGTCCTTCAAGAGCAGCATCCAGAAAGCACAAAAAACAAGTGGTACCTGGAGCTGCATGACAAGAGGACAGAGCCCCCCTCAGCATGAATAATGATCCATTGCCAGCTCCTGCAGCCCCAGGGGTCCTCGGCTGGGGACACAAATCGTTGATGTCTCCGGATTCTGGCTGGGTCTGAGGCTGAGCTCTGAAATACCCGAGCCTCTCTCCTCTGTATGCACACAGAAATTAACTAAACAACCTCTTCTGGCACTAAATAACTGCTGCTCCTGGGAGAAAATGGTCTTAATAGGCAAGGGAGGTGGTGCCAGGAAAGATTTTATTGACAGACACGTGCAGAGGGACTCGGAGATGCGGCAAATTTCTGAATTCTTTCAACCAAAGAAAACATATTAGGAAAAAATAGACCATATTCCCCACATTTTTCTTTTTTTCCACACTAATCCCTTCTCTTTTCCATCAGCCAGATCTTTTATTTTCTAAATATGCCAAATTGTAAGAGAATGGATCACCCTCTCCCCTGCCTCCTGCAAAACAAATCAATGTTTCATTCAACCTGAAACACATATTTCCTCCTTTGTTTTCCCTCCACCTCTGGGAAGGTAAAAAATGCTTCTTTCCCCCAAAGTGTGCTTTCTGCTTTTCAGCATGTTGCTGCCTGTAAATGCTGGTTATTCACACAGCTCCATTTATTAAGTTTTTGATTTATTTTTCTGAGGGAAATCAATGCAGGACCTGTTGTGTGGTTGGGAAGGAGCTGCAGAGCTCCTCTGGAGTGGCAGCTCCGTGTCCCCATCCAGCTGCAGATTCTGGGCTGTGCCTCTCCCACAAACAAACAAACAAAAAAAAAACCAAAACCAAAACATAACAAAACAAGAAAAAAAAAAAAAAAAACAAAAAAAAACCAAAAAACCAACACAAAGAAATCAACACAAAAAAACCAACACAAAAAAACCCAAAATAAAAACCAAAAACAAACCACCAAAAAGCAAAAAAAAAAAAATTTGAATTTTGGAGCTGATTTGTAGGGCAAAGGGAGAAAATGCTCAGCATTTTTGGGGTACAGCCTGAGCTGAGCATTTGCCATCAAATATCGGTGTCTGGTTTGAACAGATTTGGGTCAAAAAGAGCATTTTACTCTGATTTTTCCACCTCTGTCTGAGCAGAGACTCACTTTTGGTCATTCCGTCCTGCCCCATTCCTCAGTTCTGTTCGCTTATTGATCAGTGCCTCTGCTGAGTTCTGCAAGAGCTCTTCAGTGCTCTCCCCTCTCCCTGAGCACACCCCTGTGCAGCCAGGTCATCCAAATCCCACAGTTCTCCTCGGATTTCTGGCCTCCCCACAGCTGAGCAGTGACTGGAGGGAGAAGCAGCACAATTCCTGGCAGCCAGTCCTGCTGATCACACAGGAACTTTCCAGGAATTAACTTTATCTGCACCACATCCACAGGCACAAAACAATGGCCTGGAAGGGAGAAGCAGAGCTTGGTGAGAATGAGCCAAGCCCTTCATCCTGAGCTTTAATTAAAATGGGCTCAGCCACTTTGTTTTATTTATTTTTTTGACAGCCACCCTCCATTTCCTGCCTGAGCACAATCTACTCCCATTTTTCAGTGCCATCCTGGGGTCAGCGACCAAAGCACAGAAATAAAACCCACATGACTGAGGTAGTGCAGCTCCCAGACACTCAGGGTTTTATTGCAGCAGCTAAATGCCTTCAGAGAGCATCAGCTGCAGCTCCCAGGGCCATCCCCAGCACAGGCTGGAGCTGTAACTGAGCCTGAGGAGCCCAGAGAGACCAGCCCTGAGTTAAAGGCTGAGCTGCCTCCATCAAAGTGTCAGCACCTCCTGCTCCTTTCCTCTCCTTCCATCCACCTTGCTGCTCCCAGCCTTCCCTGCTGTCCTGGTGTGAACAGCCAGGTGTCTGCTAAGGAAAGCAGGAGCCTCTCCTGAAATGGAAAATGTGAACCCCTTCCCTCTGAATTATAATTTTGAAATTAAGGGGCTCTCAGGCAAAGATATAGGAGCAGGAATAACAGTTCGTTATTAATAAAAACAAAAATAAAATAAAAATGCAGTGATACAAACCAACCCTGCCAGAGTCAGCCCATGCCCTGTCCCCTGTGTGTCAGGGGGTGGCACAGCCCCATCCCATGGGGGCTCAGCCCTCCTGCAGTGCCAGCTGTGGCTCTGCTGGAGCAGGGATCCTGCACAAGGGGGGAGTTTTCCTCTGCAGCTCCAGGGCTGCTGGAGATGGGCCTGGGCTCCCTCTGGCCATGCAGGGCAGCAGAAGCTGCTCCTCTGGCAATGCACTGGGCAAAGGCTGCTGGGCTGTCCCAAAGCTCAGATTGGATCCAGGTAGGAATGCTTGGCTCCTCCCCTGGAGAGGAGAGAGAACTCCCTCTCCCTGCCTTCACTGCTGCCTCAGGTTTTGGCTTTTGCATTTTTCAGGTTCTGTGCTGCTTTAGTGTGTGGGTCTGGGTTCACATCAGGGGATGCTGAGCTCTGGGCACAGAGCAGGGAGACAAAACAATTCCTGCTCCAGCTGGGCACCAAGGACAAATGATCCAAATCTCAGCCCAGAAGCACAAACACCGTGGGCTGGAGAGAGAAAAACAAGGATGGGACTGCATGGGCTGGAGCTGGAATGGGACAATGAACTGCAAGATGCAAATGGAGCAGAACTGATCCAAGGGAGAGACCCGGGGAGCGCTCGTGCATTTGGGACCATTTTGGTTCATCTTGGGTTCATTCTGGGACCATTTTGGTTAATCTTGGGTGCAGCCCTGGCTGGGCTCTTGTGCTGCCCCAGGTGCATCCATGGAGGCCTTTTAATAAATCCCTGCTTTATTCTTTAGCTCTGCCCAGCCTCTGCTCTAGGCCAGCCTTCTCAAGGCATCATCTCATTGTGGGTTGACTCCTGAAATCCTCTAACCTGCCTGATAAATCCTGGGATTTCAGCCCAAACTGTCCCTGTCACCGTTCTCTGAACGGGCTGGATGTCTGTGTGATGAAAGCAGAGCACTTCCCCGTGCTGGAGGAGCATTCCAGCCATTCCCTCTTTTCCTCCTGCAGGACAAGCCCCAGAAGTGGGCAGCCAGCTGGCAGGCACCTTGGTAGGCAGGGAGCTGCAAAACCTCTCCTTTATTTAGAGGCTGTGGATGCAGAAAACAGAGTGGCATTTCAGGATAGGATTCCTGACATAATGAGTGAGCGGGCAGTAAATAAAAGACAAGATGAGAATCAATAGCTTGTGAAAGAGGAAAGGAACAGCAAAGGAAATGGGAGAATACAGAGAGGGAAAAAGGTTAAAAAAACTCTCTGAGAAATGAAATTTGTGGAGGTTTAGGCTCAATCCAAAGAGAAAGCCATGGCAGAGCTGGCAGTGATTTCACCACCTTCTGGATCAGGTTCTCTGTTCTTTGCTCTGACTTCCTGCCCATCCTTGTGAAATTATCCATGGGACACCTTTGGAGGGTAAATCCCTGCTCTCCTCCCAGGGGATGGGCACAGCAAAGCTGGGCTGGGCAGGCTCAGCTCTGCCCTGGCACAGCCCCTGAGCCAGCCCTGGGCTCTGTCCTGGCCCTTGAGGTACCTGGAGCAGGGCCCTGTCCCCTGCTCAGGGTAATTGCAATTACCTGGAAGGTTTGCCATGAAAGCAAACACAGAAACTGAGTTAATTTTGGCAAACCACTAATGAGCAATACACCAGCCTCCTTTTTTACCCTCATGACCAACCTCCTAATGTGCCTTCTCTTGCTTTATTGAAATCATTAACAACTAACCTGCTGTCCTCCTTTTGGAAAACACATTCCTTCCAGATTCTGCTCCACGGGGATCTGAAAGAGCTTTTCCAATCAACAATTCATTGAATGAAGTCTCCAGAAATCTGCTGTTGTGCTCCCATCCCGAACTGACCTTGAGCTATTTAAACCTAGATGGATTTCAATTCCACAGTCCCACCAGATCCTCCTTCCCCGCCCTCCACCTGGGACAAGAGAGGCTTTTCAGAACATGTTAGAGGAGGGCTGCTAAATGATGCATTGAAAAGAGCTGCAGGGAAAAACAACTTTATCATCTTGTGGTTTGAGCAGAAGGGAATGGGGCTCCTCAGTGCTTTAAAAGATAATGAAAAAAAAGAAAAAAAAAAAAAAAAACCCAGGCAGAGACCAATGCAAAAAGGAGAATTAATACTTTTTGATGGATGAATAAAAATGGGTTCAGCAGAGAGCAAGGTCCCAGGAGAGTCCCAGGCAGTGCCTGTTCAGATTAATGCAAATTCCATACTGGCACAACCTTTCCTCAGAGGATGAAAGGGTAAAAAGGGTCCAGCTGCTGAGAGGATGCGCCAGGAGGGAACTGAGGCTCTGGAGCAGCTTCTGCTCAGAGTCTGGATTCAGGGAGTGAAATAGCACAAGTCCTTGTGATGGTCCAGGCTGGGGTGCAGTCAGTGCTCCCTGTGCTGGAACGGAGAATTTCTAACCTGGATTCTGGTGCAGGAGTTTGTGCAGGTGGCTCGTGGGTGTGGGATCTCCTCAGAGCTGCTCAGACTCCAAGTGCCAGCCCTGGGATGCTGGGGGAGCTCTGAGGGAAGTGATGCCTCAGGATTTTAGCTTTTCTCTTTTTCAAATCCTGTGCTGCTTTAGGGTATAACTCTAAACTCCATGTAGAGTGTCACCTACTATTCCTCCATTTTATTCACACAAAACAATCCCTCCAGGGCTCTAACTCAAGGACACCTCACTGTCTCAGGCCCCAGAAAGTACAAACAACGGTGGATTGGGGGAGGAGCAAACTGAGGGTAAATTGCTTCATTACTTGAAGGTGTAATTGGAGAATTAACCCCTGATTTGTAAATGGACCAAACTTATAATTGTGTGAAAAACTCGTGACCACTGTCCATCCTTGGTGTAGCCTCTGGGAGGCTCTGACTGCCCAAGGTGTGTCTGGTAAAGGCCTTTAATGAATGCCCACTTTATTCTCTTAACTCTGTGTAGCCTCTGTTCTAGGCAGCCACTCCAAGGCATCCTAGAATTAATACCTTTATTTTAGAATTATTTTTTTTTTTTTTTATTTTAGAAGAGGCTCTGTAAATCCTCATCCTCTGGTCTGAGCCACTCTCACAAGCTCCACTGCACTCCCCTAAAACTGCTGCCCCTGCCAAAACACTGCTGGGAGGGGGATTTAACCACAAAGCATCAGCACCAGGGGCTGTGCCAAGTGCCCTCCACCGGGTCAGGGTGCCAGTGCTGCTGTCACAGGAGATGGCACCAAGCAGGAGCCAGGAAAGCTGCTCCAGTCCCTGCATCAGGGGTCATGATCTGCCTCAGCCTGTGAGATGGATGGAAAGGAAAAGGAAAAGGAAAAGGAAAAGGGAGAAAGGGAAAGGGAAAGGGAAAGGGAAAGGGAAAGGGAAAGGGAAAGGGAAAGGGAAAGGGAAAGGGAAAGGGATAAAGGAAAAGGAAAAGGAAAAGGAAAAGGAAAAGGAAAAGGAAAAGGAAAAGGAAAAGGAAAAAGGAGAAAGGGAAAGGGAAAGGGAAAGGGAAAGGGAAAGGGAAAGGGAAAGGGAAAGGGAAAGGGAAAGGGAAAGGGAGAAAGGGGAAGGGGAAGGGGAAGAGGAAAGGAAAGGAAAGGAAAGGAAAGGAAAGGAAAGGAAAGGAAAGGAAAGGAAAGGAAAGGAAAGGAAAGGAAAGGAAAGGAAAGGAAAGGAAAGGAAAGGAAAGGAAAGGAAAGGAAAGGAAAGGAAAGGAAAGGAAAGGAAAGGAAAGGAAAGGAAAGGAAAGGAAAGGAAAGGAAAGGAAAGGAAAGGAAAGGAAAGGAAAGGAAAGGAAAGGAAAGGAAAGGAAAGGAAAAAAAGGAATGGAAAAGGGAAAAGGGAAAAGGAAAGGAGGAAACAAAAAGGTGCAAAACAGAACAAATCTTCACAGCAGCAATTCCCTCCCCTGCTGAGCCCTCCTCCCCTCTGCCCTCAGAAATGTGCAGCTACATCACTGAAAAGTGTGGGTCAGCACCTCTCAGTGGGGAAATTCTCCTTAATTCAGATGTTTCTCAAGTGCTCATTTACCCAGAACTTTGCCCTGCTGGAAAAACAACCAGCAGAGGAACAGATTCTGCTCCTGTACCTCCCTGTGTCTGGAGCTATTTAGAAATTCCAGGAATTTAATGCAAATATTCAAGGAAATCCTGAGGTAATGTGGCACCCTGCCTCCAGGCCTGCAGGAGATGCTGCTTTATATTGCTCTGAATCACTGTGCTCCTGCATTTGACAAATATTTATATAATAAGATATTAAAAGCCAAAGGTAATAACTTCAAGAAATAATGAAAGCACAGTGCTGGGTACAGCCAGCCAAGCCAGGAATGCCATTATCAACCTGCTTCTTTATCCCCTTCCTAAAAACATAAGTATTTTAAATCTTCCTTAGTGGGTGTGAAAATTAAGGAGCCAACACATTGCCAGAGCTCGTGCACAGGCAGAGCTGCTCTCAGACAATTCAGCACGATTCTGGTGCAGCAGAATGAAATGTTATAAATCCCTGTGCAGCTCTGACAGTGCCTCTGAATCACCTCCTATTCCACAAAGCTTTGCCCACGTCCTCTGATTTATCTCCTGGCTCCAAGGCAGTTCCAGGGCTCTGCCTGCCCACAGTGTCACGCCTGCCAAGGCTTTGTGGCCCCGTTCCCTCTCACCTTGCTGCTGGAATTGCTCTCAGTGCCCCTTTCCTGGCTCCCTCAGGTCTATTCTAGCACAAAACATTAAAAACAATCCAGTGGACGCCAAGCAGTGCTGCCACATGGTTTTCTTGGGGTGGATCCAGGTGAATTTGAGGGGCTTTCCTTCTTCTGAGTGTCCTTCAACCCCACATGCTCAGGGAGGTTTTGGAGGCTTTCCTTCCATCAGATGCTCCTCAAACCCCACACCCTGACCCTGCCCAGCAGGGCAGTCCTCACCACACAAGCTCACCTTGCCCACAGGATCCTCTCTGCTCACAGACAGCCCTGCTCTACATTTTACCTCAGATTATCCTGAGCTGGGAGAGAACCACCAGGATCATCCAGTCCAACTCCTGGCCCTGCACAGACACCCCAAATCCCACCCTGGGCATCCCTGGGCATGGTGTCCAAACACTCCTGGAGCTCTGGGACCCATCAGGATCATCAAATCCTGGCCTGCACAGACACCCCAAATCCCACCTGAGCATCCCTGGAGTGGTGTCCCAAAGCTCCTGGAGCTCTGGGGCTGTGCCCATTCCCTGGGGAGCCTGGGCAGTGCCAGCACCCTCTGGGGGAAGAACCTTGCCCTAAAATCCAGCCTGGCACAGCTCCAGCCATCCCAGGGCCCTGTCCCTGTCACAGGGAGCAAAGTTTGGAGCTGCCCCTCTGGATGAGCAGCAGACCCCAAACATTCTCCCCTCAACACTCCCTTTCCCATTTCCACCCCACATCCCACATGTTTTTCCCCAGAATTCCTTCTCCTGGCTCAGGGCACCTCTCCCTGCGGGGCTGCAGCTCTGGGAAGCTCTGGGATGCCATGGGGATGTCCAGGGAGGTGGCACCCCAGGGCTGGGGGAGGATGGAGCCATCAATCACGGCTGTTTCTAATCAGCTGCACCCCGACTGGCAGCAAATGGCACCTCATTTGCAAAGCTTTCGCTCGGCTCCCTCATTAGCATAAGTATTGTTTGCCATTATCCGTGGTGATTCACATTAAACGAATGGAAATTCATCTGTCATCCCGGTGGATCTCAGCAAAGGGCAGCTCTGAATTCAGTGAGGGGCTGTTTGCCCCTCTCCTCCTTATCCCACACTGGTGTGGCTTGGGAGGGACCTTAAAGGCCATGGAATTGCAGCCACTGCTGTGGGCAGGAACAGCTTCCATGGGATGGAACTCCTTCCATGGGCAGGAACAGCTTCCATGGGATGGAACTCGTTCCATGAGATGGAACACCTTCCATGGGCAGGAACAGCTTCCATGGGATGGAACTCCTTCCAGGGGATGGAACTCCTTCCATGGGATGGATACCTTCCATGGGATGAAACTCCTTCTACGGAATGGAACTCCTTCCATGGGCAGGAACACCTTCCATGGATGGAACACCTTCCATGGGATGCAACTCCTTCCATTGGCAGGAACACCTTCCATAGGCAGGAACTCCTTCCATGGGATGGACACCTTCCATGGGATGGAACTCCTTCCATGGGCAGGAACACCTTCATGTGTCGTTATAGGACACTAAATAAAACAACGTGGACTCTGGAATTTCTAAGGTGGAAAGAAGGGAAGTTTAATTTCTGACTCCAACATTTACAGATTTTCAAAAGTGACAGTGGATTGGATGATGACAGTGCCACCCCTCCAATGACACTGGACAAACCAACAGCCCATCAAATATCTCCTCCTCCAGAAAAGAATGTAAAACAATAATTATTTACATAAAAGCGCGTGAGAGAGTTTGTCACAAGAATGTAAACATCAGAAGGCTTGGAAGAACTTAGAAGAACAGGGGAACATCCATGGGATCAGCAAATGGAGGAGCAGTTTCCCATGGAAGCTGCATGTTGGTGTGGTTGGAATCCTGCCTGATCTTCTGCAGTGGAAGCAGAATTCCCTCTGTTTCCACATCAAATCTGAACCTGTAGGAGTCAGGGTGATGGGATGAGTAATTCAGCCTCCCAAGACTGCTTGGGCTTTTACCAAGACTCCTTGATTTATGGTAAATAGTGTCTTTTATCCTTACCCTGACTCCATCACTTTAAGGTCATGGTTTGTCAGTTAGTTGAGATCCAGGGCTGTTTAAGGCCTTTTTGGATTATTAGAAGGGGAGAGAGTAGTTCTGGGTCAATATCTAAGACAAGAATAGAAGTGGCAGAGAGCTGAGCCCTTCCTGTCACAAACTGTGACTGGATGTGTGGGCATCCAGTTTCCTGCAACAGGCAGAATTCCAGTTCTGGAAAACAAAATTATCGCACAAAACTCCCCTCAGTTTACACCACAACTGTTTTTGCTTTATACAGGGCTGTCCCATTTGCTGGTAGGTTGTTGTCCTGGTTCTCACAGTGTTGTAGAATAAACTTTTTTAGCTCCAGAAAGAGGAATTCAAACCTTGTACTTTGTGCAATGCTGGGATCCTCCCCGGCAATATTTGCTGCTGATATTCATTGATGCCTTGTTGGGACTACATAAAAACAGAAGCCAGGCAAAATGAAGATAATAAAAAGCAGATCTATTTATTGAAGGGCATTCAGGTACATTTAGGGCAGACAAAACCCACCCAAAAATGGACAATGGGTCATGGGTTTTCACACTTTTATAAGTTTGGTCCATTTGCATTTTGGGGGTGAATCTGCCAATTCCAGCTTCAGCTGATGAAGTCGTTGACCCCAAGTTTGCTGCCCCCAAGTCCCTTTTGTTCCCATCTCTGGGGCCTGAGGCAGTGAGGTGTCCTTGATTGCCAGGCCTGGAGAGGAATTGTTGTGTCTGCCCCAAATGGGGAAGCAGCAGCTCCCACTGTGTGTGGAGTTCAGAGTTCTACACTAAAGAACTGCAGGGTTACAATAGATGGAAAATATAAATGCTAAAGTCCTAAGGGATGAGCATCATCAGGCCAGGCTGTGCTGCAGGGATAAGGGGACAATTGTGGAGTTTTCCCTTCTGGATGGGATGGGAGCTGAGGGGACAATCAGAGCCCACCAAGGGCTGTCCCTGCCCACAACTGCCGGGCTGTGACTCCCCAGGGGGCTCCCTCCATAAATCCCCCTCACCACTGGCACGTTTATGGCACCTGGGGAGATGTCACTTCCAAACCCAAACGAGCAATGACACAGCGAGCAGCAGAAGGTAAATGGCTTTTAACAGGATAACGTGTCAGTTAAAGGCTGAATTATTTCCCTGCTGTCACTTCCCTTTACTCTGCTGCTTGTGTTATTGCCTGTTACTGACAGCGGCTGTGAGGAGGGATGCCCTTGGCCCTGGGACATGCTGGTTCTGTTTGTGGTGGAGCAACAGGCAGCTGGAGCTGGAATCAACTTCCCTTCTGTTTTTTGGGATGCAAACAAGTGATTTGCGCAGCCAGATATTCACCCCTCCCATGGGGATGGCCTCCACCAGCAATCAGATCTGCTGTCTCCCAGACAGATTTGGCAGGAAATGAACCTTTCCTGAGCTCTTTGTGGTCCAGATTCATAATTTGGTCCTTCCAACACAAAAAGAAGCATTGAGGTGTAAATCCAATTCTGCTGCTCCTGCAGGAGTCCTTTGGGGGCGAGAAATCCCCTCAAATATTCCTCCCAGACAACAGGGTGGGAAAGGCATCCTTGATTTCCTGGGGACTGGAACCTGTGGATGAATCTGCCTGGTGCCAAGGTAAATGCTGCTGCTTTAGATCCTCACGGAGATGCTGAGGGGAGATTTATGAGTGCCAGCCTCCATGAATTATCTGGGTGAGTCATTACACCAAGGCAAGCACTAAAAGCAGCGATAGGTGCCATAAAACTGATGGAAACCAGAATGTTAAGGAAATTCTGAAAATAAATGTATTATTTATACAGTGGTCTTAGCACTGAAAGAGCTGCACTTTCTCCCAGACTAATTGTTGTTGAGGAGCAGAAGAAGGGGGGGATTTATCTCTGGGTTCTGCAAAGCCAGAACTTTCTGCTTTTAATGCTTTTACATTTTTGAAATGTGCCCTTGTGGAAATGGCCCTGTGGTTCTGTTTGATTTTCTCCCTTCCAGATGTCTCGAGATCTTCAAGTCAAGCCAGGCCTTTTCTGTGTCATCATCCTTGGTAGCAAAGGTACTGCAGGGCAAAATAGGCTTTTATCTGCACTTCCAAGGTTCTGCTGAGATTTAGGAGACTCCTTACTGCTCTCCTATATTTGAGCAAACTCGGAAGTGGCAGTGAGTTAAAGGCACTAAAATCAGTCAGTATTTCCTTCAAGCTTTAGTGGATTTTATTTGGAGTTAGACTAGGTAATGATGGCTCTGTTCTTCCCCAGTTTAGTACTCAAATCTTTCATCCTTTCTTTTAAAAGTCTTTGTGGGAGGTGAGTGAGAAAAAGCTCAGTGAATGAGTATTATTGTGCTGAAAAGCCATTTCAAAATGCTTGGAGGGTGTTTCTTGTGTCTGTCCACTAAGAACCAAAGATTCCTGAGCATCGGAGTCCAGCTCAGGAACCTGAATCAAACAGGAGGCATTCAGAGTTATTTCAAACACTTGGAATATGGCAGAAGTCTTTTAAGTTCAGCAGCAAACACATGGAAAACCAGATGGTTTCTTTGTGACAGAACCCTGAACAGAACAGGAAAATAGAATATGTTCCCCTCCCTCTTTGAGCTGGAGAAAAGGATTTTTAAAATGCCTTGCATGTGTGCTAAATAAATAAATTTAAAAATGAACCTCCTGGCCAATCACAGTTTAGCTACCCTGCAATTAAACAAATCCACAAACTGGCAACACATTTACATCTCATTAAGGGGAGGCACATGCAGCAACAGCATGGAAATTTAGAAATTAGACACAATTACCACGTTGGCTGGAGGCAGGAGGGGGGAGAGTCGTGGGGAGAGGTTTTGAGGAGAAGTTTGATGGTTCCTTAATTGGCTGCTGCCTTCCCAGTCCCACCCAGCTTTGCTGGGTAAAGGAATTTCCCAGAGAGGCATTTTAAAATTCAGCAGAGCTGCTGCTCTGCCCATCTCTGTGGTGCCAGGGTCTCACCTGGGCTGGCACCTCCATGGTGTGCTGTGGCTGAGCTCCATTCCTGTATTCCCATTTTTTAAGGGAATTCCAGAGCAGCTTTTCCCAAAGGAAAGGTCCTTCCCATCCCTTTGGTGGCTGGAGCACTTGGCTGACATCTGTGCTGAGGATTTATTGGCTTTTCCACCTTCCTTCCCTCTAGTAGTTCCCCAGTTCTCTTTCTTATCTTTATGTATCTAGAAATATATTTCACCTCTATTTTTCCATAGATCCCAGGTCCCTTCCCCCTGAGGTGATTCCATTCCTCACAAACAAATATAAATATAAATATAAATATAAATATAAATATAAATATAAATATAAATATAAATATAAATATAAATATAAATATAAATATAAATATAAATATAAACATAAACATAAATATTGATATAAATAATATAAATGGGTGTGAATCCTTGAACAGGGACAGATATTAATAATGTAAATAACAATGGCTTAGTTAGGAGCAGTAATTGCAGATAATTATCACCTCGGGCACTACCTCTGGGAGCAGGGCCGGGCCTTTCCTGGGGAGGGGTTAAACCCTTGGATTCTGGAGCTTTCCACAATAACACCCCTTAGCTGGAAGGCTGTTGGTAGCAATGCCCACTGGAAATATTAAAAAACCAAACCCACCATGATTTCCAAAAGGAGCAGTGGCACAGGGGGGCTGTTCTTTGGGGGAGTTGCTGGTAGGTTTTTTTTTGCTTTTTTTGGGGTTTTTTTTGGTTTGTTTGGGGTTTTTTTAGCCTCTCCCACTGAGGCAGAGATGGATACACTGTCCATGGGTGTTGCTCCATACTCTACAAGGTTTTCTTGGGGTGGGTCCATCCAGGTGAATTTGTGAGGCTTTCCTTCTTTGAGTGTCCTGAATGCTCAGGTAGGTTTTGGAGGCTTTCCTTCCATCATTTAATCCCTAAAAACTCCATGCTCAGGTAGGTTTTGGAGTCTTTCCTTCCATCATTTAATCCCTAAAAACTCCATGCTCAGGTAGGTTTTGGAGGTTTTCCTTCCATCATATAATCCCTAAAAACTCCATGCTCAGGTAGGTTTTGGAGGCTTTTGAATGCTGCTTGCATTTCTGCATTTTTCTATTTCCAAAATCCCCACTGTGGTGATCCAGATCAGCCGAACTCAAAACTGCTGGGAATTACTTCAGCCCACTGCAGGGAGCCCAAAGGGCTGAGGGATGGAGAAAAATTCCTGCCAATCACCAGGTCCACTCTGTCCAGGTATTTAATGGCCCTATTAAATATAGCAAGTGTAAATCTTACAAATTGCCTTGAAAAGGATTCAGCAGCTTCAAAAATGGAGCTATATTTTGGATATATGGCTTGTGCTGCAGACCCATAAATAAAAAGGTAGTATATCCTCAAGTTACAGGCAAGTGATACTTAGGTGTTTGTATTTTTGGGGAGGTCTCTGGCTTTTCTGAAACATCCTGGCCTTTCTCAGAGTTTTCATGGCTTCAACAGCAAAACCCAAGGTGTCACAATGGAAGTGATTTGGGTAAGGAATGGACAGAAAGTCCTGCAGGCTGATTTATTCACTGCTGAAATGCAGCCTACGCTATGCTGGAGGATTTCCCCCCTCGAGGGCTTTTATTTGGGGTTTTATCCCCCCTAAATTCCAGCTGTGGGATTGCTGTGATCCCTTGGAGCTGTCCCTTTGCACTGAGGAGAGGCTTTATTGCCAGCACAGGATTGATGAGCTGCTGAATTGATTAGGAATTAATGACTCTGTCAGGGGACTGCTGCTGAGGGCCTGGAGGGGATTCACATCCTGCTGCCCAGCAGGCACTGGGCTGCCAGGAATGCAGGAGTTCAGGGGCTGTGCAGGAATTCAGGGCCTGGGCTCTCAGGAATTCAGGGATTCAGGAATTCAGGGGCTGGGCTCTCAGGAATTCAGGGATTGGGCTGTGAGGAATTCAGGAATTGAGGAGCTGGGCTGTCAGGAATTCAGGGATTATGCTGTCAGAAATTCAGGAATTCAGGAATTCGGGAACTCAGGGGCTGTGCAGGAATTCAGAAATTCAGGAATTCAGGGACTGGGCTGCCAGGAATTCAGGGATTCAGGAATTCAGAGATTCAGGTGCTGTCAGGAATTCAGGGTCTGTCAGGAATTCAGGAATTGAGGGGCTGTGCTGTCAGGAATTCAGGCTGTCAGAAATTCAGGGTCTGGGCTGTCAGGAATTCAGGAATTGAGGGCCTGTGCTATCAGGAATTCAGGCTGTCAGGAATTCAGGAATTCAGGGTCTGGGCTGTCAGGTATTCAGGAATTGAGGGCCTGTGCTGTCAGGAATTCAGGCTGTCAGGAATTCAGGCTGTCAGGAATTGAGGGCATGTGCTATCAGTGATTCAGGGGCTGTCAGGAATTCAGGGATTCAGGGGCTGTCAGGAATTCAGGGATTCAGGGGCTGTCAGGAATTCAGGGCTGTCAGGAATTCAGGAATTCAGGGTCTGGGCTGTCAGGAATTCAGGCTGTCAGGAATTCAGGGTCTGGGCTGTCAGGAATTCAGGAATTGAGGGCCTGTGCTGTCAGGAATTCAGGCTGTCAGGAATTCAGGAATTCAGGGTCTGGGCTGTCAGGAATTCAGGAATTGAGGGCCTGTGCTATCAGTGATTCAGGGGCTGTCAGGAATTCAGTGATTCAGGGGCCGTGCTGTCAGGAATTCAGGCTGTCAGGAATTCAGGGTCTGGGCTGTCAGGAATTCAGGCTGTCAGGAATTCAGGGTCTGGGCTGTCAGGAATTCAGGAATTGAGGGCCTGTGCTATCAGTGATTCAGGGGCTGTCAGGAATTCAGGGATTCAGGGGCTGTGCTGTCAGGAATTCAGGCTGTCAGGAATTCGGGCTGTCAGGAACTCAGGGCCTGTGCTATCCGTGATTCAGGGGCTGTCAGGAACTGAGGCTGTGTGTGCAGCAGGGAGTTCAGAGCTGCAGCTCCCACAGCATTAATCCCACTCTGGCAGGGGTTTCACTGCTGAGCTGGCTCAGTCTGGCTGTGAATCACTGCTGTGGGTGAGCTGTGTGCTGATAAATGTGCTTTACCTCAAGTGCAGGGGTCACTGAGGGGCTACGAAGGCTCCCTGAAGCCCCCCCTTGATGGTTCCTGCCAAATTCCCTGCAGCTTTTATCCCTGGAGCACACAGCAGGATCTCACAGCTGAGGGAAAGGTGTAAATCTGGCCAAAAATTCAGCCTGGCCTGAGAGCACTGGGTAAAACACTTTATTCATACAGAAAACTTTTCAGGAAGGGTTAATCCAGGTGGTGCTTCAGGATGTGGATTCTGCTTTTGCCTGATGGCTGGGCTTGTTTTATTTTGAATTTTCTATGCAGATGTTTTAGGAAGGAAGTGCTTCAGGGTGTGGCTTCTCCTTTTGGCTGATAACTGGGCTTGTTTTATTTGAAATTTTAGATGAAGATGTTCTGGAAAGGGTTAATCCAGGTGATGCCTGGGGATGTGACTTTTTTTCTGGCTGATGCCTGAGTTTGTTTTATTTTAAACTTTATATGAATATATTTTAGGAAGAGTTAATGCAGGTGATGCTTGAGGATGTGGCTTTTCTGGCTGATGGCTGGGTTTGTTTTATTTTAAACTTTATATGAATATATTCTAGAAAGAGTTAATCCAGGTGATATTTGAGGATGTGGCTTTTCCTTCTGGCTGATGAACTGGGTTTGTTGTGTTTTAAAATTTATATGAATATATTTTAGGGAGAGTTATTGCAGGTGGTGCTTCAGAATGTGGCTTTTCCTTCTGGCTGATGGCTGGGCCTGCTTTATTAGCAATTTTATTCAAATATGTTCAGGAAGGGTTAATCAAGGTGATGCTTGAGAAGGTGGATTTTCCTTCTGGCTGATGTCTGGCCTTGCTTTATTTGAAATTTTATACAAAGATGTTCTAGGAAGGGTTAATCCAGGTGATGCTTGAGATGTGGTTTTTCTGGCTGATAGCTGGGCTTATTTTATTTTAAACTTTATATGAGCATATTTGAGGAAGAGTCAATGCAGGTGGTGTTTCAGAATGTGGATTTTCCTTCTGGCTGATGGCTGGGCTTGCTTTGTTTGAAGTTTTAGATGAAGATGTCTTGGCCCAGCAATGAGAATGGGCTGCAGCTGCTCCTCTCTCGCCAGTGCAGGCCCCTCATCCCTGAACATGGATCACAGAGTGAGTGCTGATTCCTGGGCTCAGGAATAATTCATACAAATGTCTCCCAGCTTAGCCAAGAGAAGCAATTTCAGCTGGAACAGTGTATAATCCATTTTGCCCTGGCAGAGAAGAAAGGGAAGGGTGCCTGCTCTGACTGTGATTTTTATATTTTTTTTTTGCAAATGCTCAGCCACTGCGATGATGTGTGGAAAGATGGGATCTAAAGATAGATACAAAGGGGATAAATCAGAATCCTCAGGTGTAGTCACACACAGGCTCCATGGAAACTGCTCACAGCCATCCCTTCCTCCTGGGGCAAACCAGGTCTCATATAAACAAATTTGGGTGAGTCTAAGAACCAAATCAGGGTTTAATCTTTGGGTTCAGATGCCACAGCACAAATTCACTCTAAACCCCTGCTCCTGCTTCTGGCAGCAGTGGGGATTGCTGAAGATGGATCTGTTTAAACAAACTGTTTAAATAGGAGCATTCCCTTGGGGTTTTTTTCTGAGCTCTCCAGTGCCTGGCTTTTAGGAAGAAAGCAGCAATTACCTCCTTGCCACCTTCTTTTTTTGTGTAGTGAAACAACTGTTATGGAGAGGATCCAAGTAGGTGTAATTCTCTTGTGGATTCCGTCTTTAACTTATTTGCAATAATTGCCTGAGCAAGCCAGAATTTATCTGGAAGTCCCTGGCTTAGATAAACTCCTGCTGTGCTGGGTGCAATTTCGTGAAGATTGGGGGAGGCTTTGTGAGAACAACAAATTAAAACTAATCTCATCTCCTGAAATATTTCATTACACAAACTCAATTCATTATGCAGGGCTGCCCTTTGCAGCACGTGCGAGCTGCTGAGGCAAAGAAGGGAAGAACCAACAGAACGAACCAACAACACAAATTTATTGCATGAGGAAACAACCAACAACACAAATTTATTGCATGAGGAAACAACCACCTCGTGCCATCTACTGCTTCCCTGACCTTGCACCAATAAATATATGTAAAAAAAGGATTTTCCTGTAGATTGGGGTCCTTTGTGGTGTCTTCTCTCCCAGGGATCCCTGAAATTCCCTCATTCCCACCCCTCAGGTTGAGTGGGAAGCTGCCAAAGGGTTTGGATGGAATTTAGATCCCTTTGTGCAGCAAATATCCAAGAGTTTGTAATTCTGGAGTTTCTCCTCTGCTTGTTTGTGGAATTTACCCATGAAGAAGGGAGGAACACAGAGAATTTGTGCTCGTGGTGCTTGCTCAGCCCTGCTTTGTGTGTCTGGGCATGAAGGAGCTCTTCTGAAATGTCTTTCTTGTAATACTGCTCCTTTAATTGATCCCAGAGCTTTGCTGCCTTGGGTAACCCAGAAAATAAAGATCCATCCAAGCCTGTGGTCCCTTTCCCTCCCAAATTCAGTGAACTGGGTCTCTCCAAGGATGGTTTGGGATGAATAAAGGTCATTTCTGCTCTTTTCTCCTCCAGTCTGAGCAGAGCTGAGGAATCCTGTCTGCTGTGGAACAAGGGGGAATGAATTCCCAGCTGGAATCCAGCAGCCCCTCCAATCAGTGCCCTTCCCAATTAATTCCTCCCTGGAAGCAGGACTCCTGAAAACAGTGTGCTGCTGTTAGCTCTGCCTTTAATTTATTTTGAAGAATGTGTAATTATCAAGCTGTGAGCAAATTGCCATTGCTTTCACCTGGCTCCTTTCAGGACTCATTGGCATTCAGAGGAGCCATTGATTAATGAGCAGAGGACAGGGATGAGCCAGGGGAGCCACGAGGCTGCAAAGCCTTGGCAGAGGGAAAGCAGCCCCTGGGGTGCAAATCTCCCTTTCTTAGTGGAGAAAATATATATTATTATATATATACATATATATACACACACACATATATTATATACAATATATTATATATAATATTCTATACAATATATAATATATAATATATAATATATAATATATAATATATAATATATAATATATAATGTAATATACAATATATAATATATAATATATAATATATAATATTATATATAACATATAATATATTATATAATATACATAATATATAAAATAATATATATAATATATAGAATTATATATATTATTCTATCTATATAATATATATAAATAATAATAAAAAAATCTTTGTATAGTCCTCCATTCCAAATTTTTTACCTCGTTTTGGGTGTCTTGTGGATGTTCATTTTGTTTAGGGGGAGAGCAGGGCTTTTGGTCGTGTTTCTTCTAAACTTCTTTGGGCTAAAGCGCAGGAGCACTGACAATGTCAGGCTTTGAGGAAGCCCTTGCCAGGATTCAGAGCTGTGCAGGATTGAACTGTGATCTCTCTTACCTGGGGACTTCACAGCTTCCTCCTCCTGCAAGGGTTAAGAATTGTGAGCTAAAATAATCAGGTTGTGACTGAAGAGCCCTCTGGGCTGAGCTGTAGGCTGATAGCAGAGGAGCAGGGTATCAGCTCCAAAAGGGGGACAAACACTTTATTCTATTGAGTTTGCACTGAAGGAGAAAAAAGAAAAGCAAGTGAGCCCAGCAGCTCTTTAAAAACCCTGCTACAATCCATTTAACAAATTGTTTCTCCTCTATCTTCACCCTGGTTGTTCTTATTATTATGCCTGTTATCTGATGGTTATTTAATCTATATTTTGTAATTACTTCCCTTCTGTCTTTCACTCCAACATACATTCATTTTCTTGTTGCACTAATGCAGTGACCTACATTATCCAAGCTGTAAAAGTCAATTATGCTGCCTGTGATTTTTCAAGTGGTGTTTAGCAAATGGGTTTGTGTATTATCCACCCGTTACCCTGCTCCTTTACAAAAGCCAGGTTTATCCCAGACACCTTTTAAAAGCATCTCTGGAAATACAAAAGATATTTTTCCCAGAATCTGGATGTAAATTGTACTGGGAAGGAATAGGGAATGTCCTGCCCACCCCTAGGGACAACACAGGACATGAATTCAGGTGTTTCTCACTGTGGATTGGGAATTATTATCCCAGCTGCAGTTTTCAAACTCTATTTGAGCCTGTGGATTTTGCATCTCTGGCATTTAATACCAGGCTTTGAGCTAAAAACACGTTTGTGGTGTTAAAGGAATCACAAAATCATCTGTATCCAAAATCATTCCTACCCAAAATCATCTGTACCCAACCCACAACCACTTCCCAGGGGATGGCTGGGTGGGGATTGTTCATTTATTAAAATTGCTTTGAGTTAAAACCATGTTTGTGGTGTTAAAGGAATCAGAAAATCCTCTGTATCCAAAATCATCCCTACCCAAAATCATCCATATCCAAAATCCTCTGTACCCAAAATCACCCCTACCCAAAATCATCTGTACCCAAAATCCTCTGGATCTAAAATCCTCTGTACCCAAAATCCTCTGTACCCAAAATCATCCCTACCCAAAATCATCTGTACCCAAAATCCTCTGGATCTAAAATCATCTGTACCCAAAGTCCTCTGTACCCAAAATCCTCTGTATCCAAAATCACCTGTACCCAAAATTCTCTGTACCCAAATCATCCCTACCCAGCCCACAGCAGGGGATGGCTGGGTGGGGACTGTTTGTTTTTTAATCAAGCCTCTCTCATTGATGCCTGGAGCTGCTCCCCCTGCAGCCTTTCCCAGGTTTCCTGTGCAATTTTGGGATGTGAGCACGTTACAGATGAAGTTTGGGGCCCGTGTTATGGAGCTCTCCTGGCCCAGGCTGATTTTGTAGTGGAAGAAAAGGAGATATCAGAGGGGATTTGATGGTGAGAGGAGCAATCATCACAAAACTCTGCCTGTCCCCTGGTGTGGAGGCTGATTGCTTTATTCTTCCACATCACAACAGGGCTCAGGGCACAGCCTCAAAGACTGCAAAGCCTGGAATTTTTGGGGTCGTGCTGATTTCTATTTTTATTATTTCTATTATTAAAAATAATATTTATATTATTATTCTTCATATTTCCTAGTTTTATAGTTAAAGTTGGAAAGTTTATTAAGAGGATTGCCCTTCTCTCATTCTTTGGGTGTTTTCCCCCCTCCCATACCTCTTTATTCACTATCTATACACACAAAAAATTAAAATTGAAGTGGTTTCCTGCAAGCAGGAACTTCTGTGCTGTTCAAGTGCTCTGGTGAGCATTTCCTGATTTAAATGTGTGGCACTTTTCCCCCTCAGGCACTTGGGGATGGATCCAGTGGTGCCACTGTCATTTCCGACAGCACATTTGAGCCCAGCCTAAGTAGCATCTGATTTAGTTTGGCTTTTGTTCCCCCTCACCATCCCTCCTGTTAAAAGCAGCTGTTACTCCTTCATTTAAGGCACAGGAAAATTAAATGACTTGCCTGAGGTCATGAGCAGAACTGGGAACAGAATTTCTTGCAAGTCTGAGCTCAGTGATTTAATTGCAGGCTGAGATCCACAGGTGAACATTTGCACCAAATTTTTTTTTTTTTTTTTGGGTGGATGTAGAGTCTGAGATTCTTGAGGGATCTTTCCAGGTGGTGGATCATGAGCTGGGTTCCACCTGGTTATATTTTTTATGTATTTTATGATACATTAAAAAAGCCTGTTTGGTTTTTTTTTTCATTATAGCATTTTCCAGGGTGCTTTGCAAACATGGTTATTTTCAGAAATCACAAATGAATATCAGAATAACCAGGAGGTCCCTGTGAAATCTTGAGTATAGCTGGGGAATAAAAATAAATAAGGACATTTCAGCCTCGTTTTTGAGCTTGTGTTCTCCCTTGCAGCCCTGGCAGTGCAGGAATGTGTGCCTGGGGCTGGGGAGCTGCACACAGCAAGGAGCAGCATTTAATAGCTCAGTTGTAAATGTGAGAGCATCTTGTCCCTGTCTTTGCACAGATTGGTTTGGAGGCCTGGAAACGTCTGAATTCTGATCTGTGCTCACTGGGAGGTGTTCAGCAATCACACCTCAGTGCTGGGAGCCCAGCTGGGAAGATAAACCTGAACAGGAGTTAATGCTACAGGAGTAAAAAAAAAAAAAAATAAAAATCTCTGTTTTAAGAACCATATAAGAGAAAATTTGATTTCCACCAGCCTGGTGTTTATAGACTGGTGTTCTCTCCTCTCCAGGAAGCCAATCTGAGCTTCCACGGGGCTCCTGCTGGAGGAAATCAAATCAAAAAAGGCAATTCCTGCAGGTTTGTGGTGGCTGAAGGGCAGGTGAGGATGTCCCTGCAGGTGGACCTGGGAGGCGATGAGAGCATGGGAGAGGGGCTCAGCAGGAACAAGCTGTGGTTGTCCTAAATGCACTTCTAAAAATGCCCATTCCTTAAAAAATAGGAAAATGCTGCTGTCTGCTCTGAGTTCCCTCATCAAACCAGGGGGCTCTGATGGAGAGGGGAGTTTCTGTCTGCTGCCTGGGGGAGATAACGGGAAAAAACAGGCCAGAATTGGTAAAATCAGAGTGTCAGCCTTCCCCAGGACAGAGACGAGCTAGTTCTGCCCCGACAGAAAATTTTAACCAAAACTTTATTGATTTTTTTTTTTTTAATTGACGTGAGAAAGAGGAAGAGTTTAGAAGGGTTTCAGGCTCACCTTTTGGTGGTCAGGCTGGCAGTGTCCTCATGGCCACTCTCAGCCTGCAGAACTGGGGTCCTCTGCCAAATT
Organism: Molothrus ater; assembly: GCF_012460135.2. Lineage (NCBI taxonomy): Eukaryota > Metazoa > Chordata > Aves > Passeriformes > Icteridae > Molothrus > Molothrus ater. Next base: position 4,093,693 of record NC_050499.2, read on the forward strand.
CCTCGTGTCCTTTTCCTCCTGGAATCTGCTGCCTTTTGTATTTACCAGGAATGTCCCGAGGAAGGAAGGAATGATGAATGTGACTCCATGTTCTCAGAAGGCTAAATTTATTATTTTATGATACTATATTATATTAAGAATACTAAACTATACTGAAGAATACAGAAAGGAGACTTACTAAATGCTAAAAAGATAATAATGAAAAGTTGTGAATCTTTCCAGAGTCCTGACACAGCTTGGCCCCGATTGGCCAATGAATCAAAACAATTTACATTAACCAATGGAACAATCACCGGTGGGTGAACAATCTCCAAACACATCCCAGCCATGCATGAGTGTGCAGCAGCTCCTCTGCACCTGGGGCTGGGGCCAGGCCCTGCAGGAGCTCCAGCAGGTTCTCAAGCACATGGACACCCAAACTCGTTAAAACCAGGCTGAAAATCAGGATTTGGTAATGGATAAAGTCATTTTCTTAACAGATTTGCTGTTGTATTTGTGTTGCCCCCACACAAAGGAAGGAATGATGAATCTGACTCCATGTTTTCAGAAGACTAATTTATTATTTTATGGTACTATATTATATTGAGACTAATATAATAAAGAATACAGACAAGATACTTACTCAATGCTAAAAAGATAATCATGAAAACTCGTGACTCTTTCCAGAGTCCTGACACAGCTTGGCCCTGATTGGCCAAAGAGTCAAAACAACTCCCAGCAGAATCCAATGGAACAATCACGAGTGGGTGAACAATCTCCAAACACATTCCACATCAGCACAACACAGGAGAAGCAAATGAGATCAGAATTGTTTTCCTTTTCTCTGAGGCTTCTCAGCTTCCCAGGAGAAGAATCCTGGGCAAAGGGATTTTTTCAGAGAATGTGAATGCCACAGCTGCCAAAGGGAAGCAGGAGGATGGATGGGAGACCCCAGGTTGTTTTTGGAGTGTTTTGGAAGAGCAGGACACATCCATTGCTGTGGACAGGGAATTCCCTGGCTTCCAGAAAGGCAAATCCTCCTTATTGAGAGTGAAATCTCTGATGCCCTTGACCTGCAGGGAATCCTCTCCCAGCAGCCCTGCCCATGGCCCCAGGAAGGAATTTAATTATTTATTCCAGGAAGGAATTTAATTTAATTTTAGCCCTGTGCAAGGGCTGCCAGCTGATTTTGGAGTGCTGCTGAAGTGGGAGTTTCCAAGCCACACCTGAGGGAAGCATCCTTAGTGCAAGAGATTTCTACTTTAGACTAACAAGGAGTCTTTTTAGTCTTTTTAGTCTCAGCTCTTTTTACCTGAGATTAATTTTTCAGGGGAAAGATGCCCAGTGGCCCAGCAGAATAATTATTTTCTCCAAATCCTCTCATATAAGAGGAAGGGGAAACTCAGTTTCTTATAGCAAGAGAAAGATTAGAGCAGGTGAGAGTTGCATTTAGTGAAAATGAAGGTTTGGACTGCAGATCTTTATGCTCTTTATCCTGAGATTGCAACCCTGAAAAAAAACTCCAATCAAAAGCTGCTTATTGGGTAAAAGGAGTTCAGCGAGGGAAAACAAAGAGAAGGAAAAGAAAATAAAGGGGGGAAAGATAAATGCAGCACTTTAAGGGCAGAGGGTGAGTGGATTGCTGTTCTGGAGGACCTGCTGAATAAATAAATTATTGGGAGTGTTCCAAGTGGTTCCCCAGCCCTGGCCAGGGTGTTCCTGTGCTGCTGCTCCAGAGGGAGCAGGGGGATGTGCAGAGCTCTCTCCTCCAGGGTGACTGAGCACGGGGCGTCCTCCCTCTGCTCCACCCGACAGGCAGTCATTTATGGATATATTTATATATTTGTAGATATATAAATATATATTCTCTATGCTTAACACTATTATTATATATACACATATCTATTTATATAAAATAGTTCTCGCTGCCGGATGTGTTGGAATAAGCACCTCTCTCTCACTTGATAGGCTTGTATTTATATATATATTTATATATAGGCTTGTATTTATATATATTTGTATATATTTATAAATAAATATATATTATTTGTTTATATATAAATAAATATATAAATAAATATATTTATTTATATATTTATAAATTATAATATATAATATATAAATATATAAAATATATTTATTTATATCTTTATAAATATTTCTTTATATATATTATTTATTTATTATAATTTAATATTTAATATATTTAGTATATGTAATAATATAAATATTGCTGGCTGATATGTTGCAATAAGCACCTCTCCCTTGATAGGGTTGTATTTATATATATTATATATAAATATATATATATATATAGGCTTGTATTTTATATATAAATATATGGCTGATGTGTTAGAATAAACACCTCTCGCTTGATAGGCTGTCATTTATTTCTATATTTATAAATATATTTCTCTACTGTTAACACTATTATATGTACTCATATATATTTATATGAAATAGTTCTCATTGACTGCTGTGTTGCAATAAGCTCCTCTCACTTGATAGGCAGTCAGTTATTTATATGAATTTATATATGTTTATTTCTATATTTCTCTATTGTTAACACCATTATTATATATACACATATATATTTATATAAAATAGCTCTCGTTGACCGATGTGCTGCAATAAGCACCTCTCCCTTGATTTATTTCTATATTTATAAATATGTATTTATATACATATTTATTTATATATTTCTAGGACTATTACCACTATAAATATATATACATTTATAATATATAATAGAAACATATGTGTTTATATATACATATATTTATATATTTATATAAAATAGTTGTCACTGACCAACATGTTGCAATAAGCACCTCTCACTTGATTTATTTCCATATTTATAAATACATATATTTATATGTATTTATTTCTATATTTATTGTTAACACTATTATTATATATACACATATATATTTATATAAAATAGTTGTCACTGACCAATGTGTCGCAGTAATTACCTCTCACTTGATATATTTCTAGATTTATAAATACATATATTTATATATTTATCTTTATATATTTTTCTGTATTTATAAATATATTTATATTTATATATTTCTCTGACTATTGCTAAAGCATTGTTACATATTCCCATGTATATTTATATAAAACAATTCTCACTGACTGATGTGTTGCAATAAGCACCTCTCACTTTATTTATTTCTATATTTATAAATACATATATTTATAGTTACGTATTTCGCTTTATATATTTTTCTGTTTTTACAAATATGTTTAAATTTATATTTTCCTCTGGCTATTGCTAACAGCACTCTTACATATCCCCATGTATATTTATATAAAACAACTCTCACTGACCGATGTGTTGCAATAAGCAGCAAAAAGTGTGGCAGATGTGGGTTCAAGGCCCTGGAAAATTAAACATGATGCCTCTTTTTGCACTCCTACATGAAAATACATCATTTCACCCATCTGTCCCGAGACTGGGCAGATGCTTCACTGGAAGACCATGCTCTTTATGTAGTTTTGTGGCAATAGTGTGTGTAATTGTTGAATTATTCATCTATTTTTTGTGTCAGCTGTAACCTACCCCAGTTGTTTTCCCTCCTCTGCTGGTCCCTGTTTTCTCATGTATCAATCAACACCAAAACAACATCCTCAGCTGGCACTCCTGGAGCTGAAAGCTGAAATAAACCTCGTATTTTTCTAAAACACTTTGGGTATTCCAGTGATATCTGTATTTTGAAGACTCGAAAATGGAACTGGGATTCTTTAATTCAGTTGAATTCTTTAATGTAATTACTTCAAGGTGATGTTGGTACAGCTGCAGCTGGTTTGGAATCTGTAACTCCAAGGAGTTCCTCTCATCAAGGTCTTCTTTGGGAGGATGAATGAGGAAATAAGATCTAGGAATAAGCTGCTATGAGAATTTAAAAATTTTTTCCTAATTGCTTCCTCCATCTGCACCAAAAAGAAATCAACAACTTCCAAAATCAGCATTAATGCTATTCCTGTTTTTCCTAAAGGTTTGGTCCTTCAGGACACTCCTCCTCCTCCTTTATAGCAGTCCCAGGCCTGCACGGGAGGAAAAGCTGATAAAAATGGGAAAAATTTGATCTTAATTCCCATTTCAGAATAGCCTGGGTGGGGAAGGAATTCCAGGTTGCTAAATGGGTCTTGTTTCTATAATAACAAATAAGCAACAGGCTCATTTCTGACTGCTGAGGTTCTGCTTGGCAAGAGGGGTGTGTTTGTACAGGTGGGCTTTTCAAGATAAATGGAGTTTGGGGCTGAGTTTTTAGGAAGAGTAAAAAAAGAATTATTATCCTTTTAAAAAATTAAATTTTATTTATTTTTTATTTTATTTATTAAAAAAGAATGGTTATTTTAAAATTATTTAAAAACTTAAACTAACCAAAAAAAAAAACCAACAAAAAAACCCCACCCCATCTCAAAAAACAAAACAAATTCAAACAACCCCCCACAACCCCCACCAAAAAAACCCCAAAACCACAAATCCCCGCAACCAACCCCAAAAAACTTGGTTTGCAAAAGCTAAATAAGCCTGACAGAGAAAGAAGGAGATCTCACTGAATTGAACCCAGCCAATTTTAACATTCACAGTGCCAGAGGCAATTTGAGGCAGCGTAAACGTAATGGAAAAAGCACATTCCCGAGGCTGACTCCCAGCACGCTGTATCTGGGTCCTTAATGATGATAAATCAATGATCTAGAAAATAAAATCCCTTTCCCATTATCCAGATGGGCACACAAATTCCTCTCCGACTTGGAGACGGAAGCACCCAAAATTTTCAATTAGCGTTTCACATCCCACTACCTTAAAATTCGAAGTAATTAAAGGGGAGCACGGTGCAGACACTGGTGGAGGAGCTGCCTTTTTCTCTCCACAAAACAGGGCCTGCTGATTGATACAACCCCTGAACTCAGCTGAGGGATTCTCTGCTGACGCCCTAAGAGAGGCACTGGAGCAGAACTCTGAAATTGAATTACAACCTTTGTATCGAGCCACAGAGCAAAGTTGTGATCATCAGGCCCTGCCTCTCTGTTTCTTCCTCCTGAACTCAACTTTCCCCCTTTTATTTCTTTGTGCCTTGACAAGTTTCTTATCTCCAGGGCCATCAGGTGATGTCCTGGTGGCTCTGCCTTCATTTGTGCCCAACTCAGAGCAGAAAAAGGGGCGGGGAGGATTTGGGGGAGTGGAAATTTGCTTTGTTAAATCTTCAGCGTCTCAGAAAAACTTTAATCCTGTACAGACTGTCCTGTCCATGTTAGGAGAGTGAGTTGGATTTAAATATTCTTTTGTGTCTTAAAAATGCTAAAATTGGATAAAATTTAAATGTGCCAGGGTTTCCCAAAGGTGGAAATGGTGGGTGTGCCACACATGTGGAATGTTGGCTCTCTTAATCTGACAGAGGAGTCTCCTCCTGTCACAAATGGAAGGAAATTATGTGATTTCTGTTCATCAGTGCAATTAATTGGAGCTTGGATGAATTTGGGTTGATTTCCAGACCTCAGAGTTCTCCCCAGCTGCACCACCTGAGGGATTTCGCTGAAGTAGCAGATGTAATGAAATTTCTGTGAAACCCTGGGAGCTTTGGAGTTGCATTTCTTTCACCTGGCAGCTCGAGGTGTTTCACTGCAGGGCATCCCTGGGTGTTTCACTGTTGGGCTGTGCTGGATGCAGTGGCCAAGATGGGAAAGTTTTCCATGGAAAAGTTTATTCTGGACCATCCATGTGCCCAGAACATGCAAAGGAAACTCAGCTCCAGAAATTCTGGCTCTGCACTAAACTCAGATTACTGAGGTCTCAGTTCAAACCCTAAGGGGAAAATGCCAGGGGAAAAGGAAACTTGAGCTGACTGAAAAATGGCGAAACTCTGGAAATAAGAGGCCCAATTCTTCTCTTGTCAGTTCCCAGAGGTTTGATGATGGGAATGGCTCAAGCAGGGTATAAAGTCACTTTTTACAATAGAGGCTGTCATAATTTGCCAGTTCCCTGGATGTAATGGCAGTGGAATTACATCCCATTTTGTTTTCAAATACGTAAATACCACTTATCCTTATGACTAGAAGGTTAATTTCATGACAGCATAACAGCCTTGGATATTCTTCTTAATGAAATGCTTCTAAACTCCAGATATTTAACTACATCATATTTATGGTGTAATTATTCCTACTTGCTTGGTGCATTTCCAGTTACATAAATTGTGCTGGTTTCAAATAGGCTCAAACAAATGCATTGTGTACTGTAATTGCTGGATAATTACAGTGTGCTTAGATGGTGATGAATGGTGTTCCAGCAGAACTTTTGCTCTTTTTTAGTTCATTTTTAAAAATTATTTACTGCCCCCCAAGGTTCCTAGACAGGTTTCATGCCCCTTTCTTTGACCCTTAAGGCAGAAAACACCAGGAGAGTTGAATCGTGAGTTGCTCTGGATTAATCCTCGTGGTTAATTGGCTTCAGCACCCAGGAGATCACAGAGCTGATGAAATTTGTCCTCAGAAAAGCCCCAGGCTTTGGTGGCTTTGATTTCCTAATGAAAAGCTGTCGTCCTCCTTCTGTCAGGAGCCTTGCTGCATGCCTTGACTTAAATTTCCCTTCCCAAGGGAATTCCCTGGGGATTGTGTTGTGTTTGTCTCCTGCCCCTCTGTCATGTTTGACCAAGTTGTCTCGGATTTATTTGGAGAGTAGAAGATGCAGATTAAGAGGTGAAACCACTGTGAAAGCCTGAGTGTTGTTTTCCTGGGGAAAACAGGGTTAAAAATCTGCATATTTCCAATAAAGCTGGAGGCAGAAGAGTCCATTTATACCAACTTTTACTGTCTGTTCTAAAACTTTATTTTAATGCAACTTCAGGAGAAAAAAAAAATTTATCCTGACTCTACAGCAATTAAGATAATGGAATTGATAATGAAGTGACAATATTTTCTCTGTTCCATGTGCTCAGGGACACTTTCACAGGTAAATTGTCATTCCCTTCCCTGAAACTGGGATCTGCAGCTGCTTGCTGGGATTTCAACCACTTTGTCTTCCCCATTTATTCTTTAAAACAGATCAATGTGTGGCGCTGTTTGCAGGGGTCCCAGGACGAGGGAAGAGATGAGAATCTTGACTCCATGTTTCAGAAGGCTGATTTATTATTTTATGATATATATTATATTAAAACTATACTAAAAGAATAGAAGAAAGGATTTCATCAGAAGGCTGGCAAGGAATAGAAAAGAAAAAGAATGATAAGAAAAGCTCGTGACTCTCAGAGAGTCTGAGACAGCCAGACTGTGATTGGCCATTGATTAGAAACAACCAACATGGACAATCAGAGATGCACCTGCTGCATTCCACAGCAGCAGATAATTATTGTTTTTCTTGTCCTCTGAGGCTTCTCAGGAGAAAAAGCCTGGCAAAGGGATTTTTCATAAAATATGTCCGTGACATCAATGACCACTGAAACCTCCACCATGTCTCTTGACACAGCCCTTCCTGCCCCTCCTGTTCAAATCTGGACAGAACGTTCCCTTTTCCAGAGCCTGCTGGAAAATTATTTCTGGACATCTCCCAGGCTGTGCTGCGCAAAGAACTCCCTGGGTGTCTCCCAGATGCCCAAAGTAAATGGACAGGGCTCCCTTTATCCTGAAATCCCATCCTTGGAGGGCCCTGCTGGAGCCCTGAGGATCACACAGGGCTGGGAAGGAGATGGTCCAATAAATCTTCCTGTGGCCATGAAGAGGAGCCCTCAGCATCTCCGTGCTCTGGCTGATGCATTCTGTGTTTAAGCACAAGCACTGGCTAATGGGATCACTCCTCCTCCCCAGACTAGCCAAGAATAACCACAGGCACGTTTTTAGAGGGCTGTCAGTCCAAGCTTTGATGTTCTAATTCTGCACATACAGAAGGCAAAAAAAATTAAAAAAAAATAATACTATTTTGGAAGCAGCCAGGCATGAAAAGCAAAAGGTTGTTGCATCTGAGCTATTAGAAGAGACCTAACACAGCAAGCTGATAGTTCAGGGTGTAAACTCCTGATACTGCTCCAGGAGCACATCCTGGATTTCTGCTCCCTGCCGGGCTTTCACTGGGGCTGTGATTTACAGGATGTGTTGGGAAGGAGCTGCTGCTCCAGCTTTGCTCAGGTGTTTTCTCACCATCTCCTCGCTGGGATAACTCTTCTGTCCCCCATGGGAACAGGAGAACACAGGCTGGGCTGGGATTTTTGGAGGATTTGGAAGGGAACACAGGGGTCAGGAAAATTCATCCACAAACAGCAGAGGTTTATGAACAAATCTTTCAGAGAAAGAGAATTTACTGATCCATTATCAGGAGAAACCAACTTCTTCCTGCCTTGCTCAGGATTAAGATGAAGAAGCTGACCCTGCCCAGCCAGAATCCTGTGTTTGAATGGAATTGATGCATCATGGATGAGGTGTATGAATATGCAACAGGCTGTTGCTTTTAAGGGTTAAACCTCTGTTAACCTGGGTCCTTTTATGGGCTTATTTTGCCCAGTAAATGTACTCAGACTGTCCTTAACTCTTTGTTTTTATTGTCTCATATTGTCCTAATCCAAATTGTCCAAATTTTATTACTCTAATTATATTACTATTTTTATAACCATTTTATTACTGTTAAACATTTAAAATTTTAAAAACAAGTGATTGGTGTTTTTCACAACTTCCATTCAAACACTTCGGCTCTCCAGAGACTTAGGCCCCCTAAAGAAAAGATAATTCTTTGTCAGTGGCACTTAAGCATCAATTTGGGGGATTTTTCATGAGCAGAGCCCTCCTAAGGGCAGAATTATTGATTTATTTCTGACCCAGCCCAGCGCCAGCATCACGAGCAGCAGAGGCTCCTCTCAAATTGGGAACTTCTGCTTTTCCTTTAACTTCATTATCAAAACATTCACTGCTCTGAAGGCTGTAATAAAGCAGCCTACTTCTGCCAGAGATAAATTCTGTTTATGATCTGAGCCACGGCTCTGATAATTGAGACCTGAATGTCAGAAAGTCATAAAAAAGTTCCCTGTGGTCATGAAGTTCCCTCCAGTTTGCTTTTCTTGCACTAATAATCTTATCTTTCCCACATTTTTCTCCTGTTAACCACAGCACATTGAATTATCCAGTCCCTGCAAGAAGCCTGAGCAGCCCTTGTGTATCTTATGGGTTGTTAGGGCTGCATTTCATTAAATAATAAACCAGCACACAGCATTTACTGGAATAACAACACATTGTACAGGCTGATAAGCTGCTGTCAGGAAGTGTCTGTACAGCACAGGCAATTCCAGGGTTTGTTCTTTATGTTTCTGACACTGTTAGTGGAATTTCAATTCTGAGCTCGTGGTGGCCCTGAGACAGCATCCGGGGGGAGCAGCATCCTCGTGTGTCACAGGCATCTTTTATGGAAAATCCTTTCCTTGGGATTGTTCCTCCTGAGAAGCTGAGAGGCCTCGGGAACAAAATGCAAACAATGGTTATCTGCTGCTGTGGGATGCAACAGGTGCATCTGGGATTGGGCTCATGTGGTTGTTTCTAATTAATGGCCAATCACAGCCCAGCTGGCTCAGACTCTCTGTCCCAGACACAAACCTTTGTTATTCATTCCTTCTTTTTCTATTCTTAGCCAGCCTTCTGATGAAATCCTTTCTTCTATTCTTTTAGTATAGTTTTAATATAATATATATCATAAAATAATAAATCAGCCTTCTGAAACATGGAGTCAACGTTCTCCTCTCTTCCCTCATCCAAGGACCCCTGTGAACACCATCCCACTTGTTCTCCCCCCTTTGTGCTGCTCAGCCCTGCTGTGCAAGGGGATTCTCCATATAAATCAACCAGCTCTGAATTTCAAAAACAAAAAAAACAGCCCAGAAAGCTGTGAAAGTGGGATAACAAAAGCTCAGGGGAAGGTCTGCAAGGGCTAAACTGGAGGCGGTGAATGGTGAACAAACCGGACCCTGCAGTGAGAATAGTTCATCATTTCAGCAGAAATTCATCACACAAACTGCACAAAATCAGGATTGAGGTCCAGAAACATGCAGAAAGTTCAACATCACCAAAATTCAGGGTGCAGCAATCTCAATGCAAGAGTATTGGAAGTTGGGGTTTTTTTTTATTTTATTTTGGGCTGAACAGAGCCTGGCTCAAGTCACAGAGTGCTCCAGTTCCAGCCCCCACTGGGGGAAAGGGACCCTAATCCTGCTGGGTTATAGTCTGGGATAAATCTCACTTCAGCTCGAGGTTCCCCTTGCTCTTTCTGCTGTTTTTATTACTTTTTATGGCAATATTCAAAGGAAGTTTAGCACTGTGCTGCTGTGCCAGTAACTGGGCAAAAAGAGAACAAGAAGTGTGTGCCAGCACTTTTCTGTCACTCCTGTTGTCCTCTCCCAGCACATTTGCATCCACTAAAAATAAAATGGGACCATTTTATTGTTTGCCATGCTCAGAAATACCTGATTTCAGATGAAAGCACTGCTCCAGGTTGTGGCTCAGAGTGTGTTAGTGTCCATGATCTCTGAGATTTGCAGATTTTGGCTAGGGAGGGTAATAAATCATTCCTTTGCTTGCTGCAGAAACAATTTTCCTCAGAGCCTGGGAGGTTTTTGAGGTGTAGGGGTTGTTCAGGAATGGCAGAGGCAGTGATGCCTTTTCCCCTGCTGGTGTGGGATGAGGTTTTTGAGGTGCTTTTCCCCTCCTGCTGCTCTCGAGTGCCACATGAGCCACTGGAGCACTCAGATTGTGCCAGACCAGACCTAATTCATGCTTTGTCCAAGACTTCTCTCTCAATAGCACAAAAATCTGGAATTTCTCTGAGATTTCCCATTCCTCTCTCCTCCTGCCTTTCCCTGGGCAGCTCTGCTTTCCTCTGCCTTAATGCTCCATTCAGGACTAACCTCAGATCATCTCTTCTTTTATTTATTTTTTTTCCCCTCCACATTCCAACCATGTAATCAGCTGGACTTCTGCTTCAAAGGAGAGGAGGACAGAAACACCAGCTGGTTTCTCTGCTGCCAGGCCCTTTCTGAGGCTGCTTTCTGCTGGATGCCAGCATGGTGCTGGATACCTGTAGCCTTTGAAGGACCACAGCCTCCTCTAAAGCTCTGCCTCATGCATCATTTGTGGGCTTTTCCTGAGGATTGGGGGTCTCAGGGGATTGAAAAATGAGGGGCAAAGTGCATCTCCATCAATCTGCCCCCCAAAATACCCTCTGGAGCATGGAATTAGCGCACACACAGGGGGTTTGTGTGCTAATAAGCAAAATAGAAACAGCAAAAAAAAAAAAAAAAAAAAATAGGCAGCAATGATTTGTGCTGCTCCATTATTAGCTGATTCCTTTGGAAAATTACCACCAGGGCAGCTTTGCTGACTGGCACATGGATAATGCATGAGCAGAGCCATCAAACTTTAATGCACCCTTGGCTGTGCCCTGCCTGGCTCTGCCAGTGACACCAGCTCCACTTTGGGTCCCCACATTTGTCCCAGGTCACCCACACCTGAGGGGTGATTTCAGGGCTCTCTTCTGAAATCTGGGCCAACCATTCCACTCTCAGGGGCTCTCCCAGCTGATTCCAATTCTCTTCACTCCATCCCAGCAGCTGGGAACGGGCAGGAATCTCCCCCTGGGTTTCTGAGGGGTGAAGCTGCTGTGGCTTCCTGGGGCTGGGCTGTCCTGGGGGGTTTGGGAACTCTGCTGGCAGCAAAGAACAACCCTTGGGGGCAGCAGCAGCACAGAACTGCCCATTGCCAGGAAAATTCACCCACAAACACCAGAGGTTGGTGTCCAAAAAGGAGACAGAGCAGTCCTTTGGCTTTATTCCAATCAAGGCAGAGGCCATGGGGCATTGCCCTGGGGTCTCTCCAATTTTTGGAGGACTCAGCCTCCTTTTTATCCCAATTTCCAGCCACATTTCCCTTCTCTCTTTCCCCATTTCTGAGGAACTTGAGAGGTTCAGACTTCCCAGAACACCTGATCCCAGAGATTCCCCTCTAATGTATAACCCTGCCTTTTAATTTTTAATTCTTATGGAATTTAGGGGTTTTTCTTCCCCATTGTTTCTTTCATCTTTCAATGTCCAATTTTGTTTATCAGCAAACCTGAAGTTTATTTGTAAAAGCAAATCTCTGTGGTGGTTTGACAGGAAATGTGGTTTTTGGGATGCTGTGTTTTGGCCAATGGATATTCAGACTTTAATAAAAACCAGGGAGAGGGTATCTTCATGGGGGCACTGGCATTGTGCCAGTGTCAAAACATGACATCTCTTTTTCCATTCATCAATCAGTGGAATCCTCCCCATTGTTTCTTTTCTGTCCCAGTGCTGGTTTTATCCACCAGCAGCCCCACAGCTGGTTTGGAAAGACAAATCCCTCATTCCTCTCACTGTCAGGAGGATTTCAGGGATGAAAACAGGAGGACAGAACCATTCCCTTTGTGAGCAGACCCACCAGCAGGGCCTGAGGGAGGAATCTTGCCCAAATTTCTGAGGGTGAAGCTGCAGTGGGTTCCTGGGGTGACACCAGTGCCACAGGATGAAACGCAATCAGCCACACAGGAATCTTTTCCTCGTGTTCCCTCTCCCACCATGACATGCAATGTGAATTTTGGGGTTTTTTTTACAGTTTTAGAGCCAGAGAACCTCTGGCTCTGTGTTTATCCTTAGTCCACGTTCTTCTCCTTACAATGACACATGGAGGGCCGTCCTTGCCCCAAGGAGGTTGGGAGTGCAAAAATGAAGTTATTATACACAACAAAAATAGATGAATGCCTAAATATTTTATGATCAGGGTCTTCTGCCACCCTGATCATAATTCATCCAGGTTTTTCTTTGTATAAAATTAAGAAAGAGTGAATGTGGCTTGGTAAGTGCAGAGAAGAGTTTAACAGGAAAATAGGTGAGGGAAATAAAAGATTGGACTCTATAAAGAAAAGGTTTTCTTCCAATTTAGGTTTCTGACAGGGGCATTTACAGAAGTCTGAATACCTTTATTTACAGGTTTGCCTTGAAATTAGCAGCCAGCGTTAATTAATTCCCAAGCCAGCCAAGATTAATTCCCAAAGCCACAAATTGCAGGAATTCCTCCATCCCCATCTGCAGAGGACACAGTTCTGCACACCCAGAGGGAAGGGCAGAGGTGCAGAAAGTTCAGCTCTGAGATCCCAGAGCTGTGCAAAACTGTGATGGGGTTTGGGCACAGCCTCGGGGAAAGCTGAGTTTGCAACAAACCTGAGAAATCTGGGGGTTTGCAGCCCTTTTTGGGGGGTTTTACCTCTGAGCTGGAGCTCCTAGGGGAGGAAATGGAAGGAGAAGAAGGAATGAGGTGGGAATGTGCAAAGACAGGTCTGGGTTTTGGATAACCAGGATGCTCCAGAGGGACATCACAGCTCCCTGTGAGCTCTGGTGGATAACCAGGCTGCTCCAAGGGGACATCACAGCTATCTGTGAGCTCTTCTGGCTTCCAAATTCTCATTTCTGGCATAAACTTCAGCGGTCACCCCAAGCTGACTGCCTAAGTTTAGCTGCTCACCCTGTGAAGTGAAATTCGCTGCATTCAGCAGCATCCTGAAACATGATGTATGTGTTAACTGAGCTCAAAAAGAAAAAAAAAAAAAAAAATATATATATATATATATATTGACCCAGCAGTATAACAGGAACTGTGGGCACTGGGATAATTATATTGAGATTTTGAGCCATGTGTTTTTGAACTAAACTAGTCAATGACTTCATAGATTTCCTTACTTTCTTCCCTCCTGCAAAGAATTATGTTCTGCTGCAACTCTCTGCAATGCCAAGCTCCTTTACATCTCCAGCCCACGGGAGAGTTCACAGCATTACTAATTTTGTTCCTCCAAGCCAGCAGGTTTTAATTTAATAAGGGCTAACAGGGTGGATTTATTCCAGGATAATCCAGCAGCTTTTCCAAATGGGAGCACAGCATTTCCATGGGGCTGGGATGTTCACTGCCCTGCTGCTGCCTGCTGAGAGGAATGACAGGTTTGTCTTTAGGAACAAGCTGTGGGTCTGCTGGTAGATAAAGCTAGCACTGAGAGATAAAAGAAACAATGGGGAAACCCCTAAATTCCATAAGAATTAAAAATGAAAAGGCAGGGTTATACATTAGAGGGGAATCTCTGGGATCAGGTGTTCTGGGAAGTCTGAACCTCTCAAGTGCCTCAGAAATGGGGAAAGAGAGAAGGGAAATGTGGCTGGGAAATTGGGATAAAAAGGAGGCTGAGTCCTCCAAAAATTGCAGAGACCCCAGAGCAATGCCCCATGGCCTCTGCCTTGATTGGAATAAAGTCCCAGGACTGCTCTGTCTCCTTTTTGGACATCAACCTCTGGTGTTTGTGGATGAATTTTCCTGACACTGGGACCCCACTGTGAGCTCAGGGCTGTGCCAGCTCAGAGGGATTTTGGGGAGCCAGGAAAACTCAATTCCCTTCCCTTCCCTTCCCTTTTCCCTTCCCTGTCACCCACACCTGAGGGGTGATTTCAGGGTGCCCTTCTGAACTCTGGGCCAACCATTCCACTCTCAGGGGCTCTCCCAGCTGATTCCAATTCTCTTCACTCCATCCCAGCAGCTGGGAATGGGCAGGAATCTCCCCCAGGTTTCTGAGGGGTGAAGCTGCTGTGGCTTCCTGGGGCTGGGCTGTCCTGGGGAGTTTGGGAACTCTGCTGGCAGCAAAGAACAACCCTTGGGGGCAGCAGCAGCACAGAACTGCCCATTGCCAGGAAAATTCACCCACAAACACCAGAGGTTGGTGTCCAAAAAGGAGACAGAGCAGTCCTTTGGCTTCATTCCAATCAAGGCAGAGGCCATGGGGCATTGCCCTGGGGTCTCTGCAATTTTTGGAGGATGCAGCCTCCTTTTTATCCCAATTTCCAGCCACATTTCCCTTCTCTCTTTCCCCATTTCTGAGGTACTTGAGAGGTTCAGACTTCCCAGAACGCCTGATCCCAGAGATTTCCCTCTAATGTATAACCCTGCCTTTTCATTTTTAATTCTTATGGAATTTAGGGGTTTTTCTTCCCCATTGTTTCTTTCACCTTTCAATATCCAATTTCGTTTATCAGCAAACCTGAAATTTATTTGTAAAAACAAATCTCTTTATCCATTCATCAATCAGTGGAATCCTTGCCATTGTTTCTTTTCTCTCCCAGTGCTGGTTTTATCTCCCAGCAGCCCCACAGCTGGTTGGGAAAGACAAATCCACTGCTCCTCTCACTGTCAGGAGGAGTTCAGGGAGGAAAACAGGAGGACAGAACCATTCCCTTTATGAGCAGACCCACCAGCAGGGCCTGAGGGAGGTTTTGGAGGCCACCACCCAAGGGCAAACAGCTCTGAAGGCTTCCAAAACATTCCTGGTGCAAGGAGACATCAACACCTCCGTGCTGTGTGAGCTGAGGGAAAGCAAAGCTGGAAAAAAACCCCTTTTTTTCTCCTCTCCCCCACCACCCATTATTCATTTTAAACATTAACCTTTTAGGGAAGTAGAAAACAATCACACATGCTGGAAAGAAAAATTGGTTTGGTCTTTTCTGTAATGGCTTTCTCAGCTCCAAGAAAACGTGAAAGTTAATTTTAAAAACAAAGGCAGAGCAGGGAAGGGCTGGCAGCGAGAGGAACGTGAGGTGGGTTTTGTTCCTTCCCTCAGCTGCAGAAGGATCAGCTCAAACTCAGCACTTGATTAATGTGAGGAAAACAGGAAACTTTCCCCCGTGGAGAGCAGAGTAAACTAAACCTATGAGGTGACAGAAAACAGTGATTTCATGTTCAGGTTCCTTTTTAATGAGGTAAGGTTTTTATTGGGGTAAGTAATGGGCACCCTCTCTGCTCTTAGTGTAATCACAGCACCTCTCCAGTCATCTTTTGCATATTTAGCAGCAGAAAGGAGGAGAAAAGGGTGGGATTTATAGGAGATGCCATTAATTGCTGCTCACCCTTCTGTTCTGATGGCAGAAAGTGATGTATTTGTACGAGGTGTGCACCACAGGCACAGTAAACAGGCAGCAAGCCTGGAACACTCACAGTGCTGCAAAGAAAATTGTCAGCTAAAAAAAAATCCCCCCACAAAGCTGTCAGGAGGAGTTTTATCAGAAATCATATAAATTCACTTTATGACCTTTGTTTATGTGTTTGTTCACTTGCACTGATACGGTCAGAGATTTTTAGTTTATCAGGGGAAGCTGTGGCATTCTGGGCTCGGGAGGTGCCTGGGAGTGTTAAATGCCATCAGGGGAGGGGAGGAAAATTTCAGCTGAAATCTGGGCCATGTGCCTTGCAGGAGACAGAAACTTCATTTCAAATGGGGGGCAGGGTTTGAAAGGAAGTGCTGTGTGACCGTGTTTGCAGGGGTCTGAGGATGAGGGAAGAGACGAGGATCTGACTCCATCTTTCAGAAGGCTTGATTTATTATTTTATGATATAATATATATAATATTTAATATATTACATAATATATATTATATAATTTATACTATATATTATTATAGATATAAGATATATAATATATAAGATATCATCTATATATAATATAATATATATAATAATAATCTATAATTAATAATAATAAACAATAATCTATATATAATATATAATGTATCATCTAATATATAATATATATTATATATTGTATATATAATATATATCATATATATCATATATACTATATATATATAAAATATATATGTATATCCCAATATATTTAATATATTACATTAAAACTATACTAAAAGAATAGAAGAAAGGATTTCATCAGAAGGCTGACTAAGAATAGAGAAAGAAAGAAAGAAAGAATGATAACAAAGGCTTGTGGCTCAGACAGAGTCCGAGCCAGCTGGGCTGTGATTGGCCATTAATTAGAAACAACCACATGAGACCAACAATCCCAGATGCACCTGTTGCATTCCACAGCAGCAGATAACCATTGTTTGCATTTTGTTCCTGAGGCTTCTCAGGAGAAAAAATCCTAAGGACAGGATTTTTTAGAAAATGTGCCTGTGACAGTGCTGAGCACCTGGCAATGCACCTGAGGGTGGTGCAGAGAAACCCTGAGACTTGGTTAGAATTGAACTGTGGGGATTTGGACTTGGTTTGCCAAGTCCTGGCTTGGAGAAGTTCCTGTGTGAGGGAACAGAGCCAGATCAGTGCAAAATAATCCCAGAATTAGTGCAATTTCCTCCAAAAGATCTTAAATTACCCAGCTACCTTTTAGGGGCAATTTAAGATACTCAACCTGATGCTTTTGGGATGCTCTCAGAGAGGCTCACACAGCAAACCAGCAGCCCTAGAAGAAGTTTCACTCTTGCATTTCGTGTTTGATTCCTCCTCTCTGCTTCTTCTGTCCCGAGGTTGGGCTGACAACACCCAGGTGCTCCTGAAGGGGGACATCAGGGACTCCCAACATTCCATGAGAAAGCAGAGTTTCCCATAGAGGCAAGGGGAATCAATTAAAATTTGTGTTTTACTTCTCTACTTCTGTCCTGAGGTTGGGCTGACAGGTTCTCCTGAAGGGGAAGCAGAGCAAGGTGTGGACTGCCACAGTACCACAGGGACATCAGTGACACCCAAAATTCCATAAGAAAGCAGAATTTCCTATAGAGGCAAGGAGAATCAATTAAAATTTGTGTTTTGCTTCTCTACTTCTATCCTGAGGTTGGGCTATAACACCCAGGTGCTCCTGCAGAGGAAAAACAGAGCAGATTCTGGAGGGAACCCAGGGACTCCCAAAATTCCACGAGAAAGCAGAATTTCCCACAGAGGCAAGGGGAATAAATTAAAATTTTGTTTTATTTCTCTACTCTGCTTCTTCTGTCCCAAGGTTGAGCTGACAACACCCAGGTGCTCCTGAAGGGGAAAAGCAGAGCAGGTTCTGGAGGGACATTATGGATTTCCAAAATTCCATGAGATTCCCACAGAGCCAAGGGGAATAAATTCCATTTTGTTTTATTTCTCCTCTCTGCTTCTTCTGTCCCAAGGCTGAGCTGACAACACCCAGGTGCCCCTGGAGGGGAAGCAGAGCAAGTTCTGGAGGGCCACAGTACCTCAGGGACTCCCAAAATTCCACACAAAAGCAGAATTTCCCACAGTGGCAAGGGGAATAAATTAAAATATCTGTGTTAGGAGGCAGAAGGTGCTTATGCCACAACAGGGAGTTTTCCCCAGAGCACCTGAGTTCCAGTTTCATTCTTAGCTTATGAAAATCTCCTTGCCCTCTCCCAGCCCTGCTAATAAAGCCTGGCTGGACCAGGACTTTGGGCAGAGCCAGGCTCTGGCTCTGAGCAGGGAAGGCAGGTGAAATAAATGGCATTTTGTGTTTCCCTGCAGTTTTTCTCCTTGCAGCATTCCCCAGCAAGTTCCTGTGTGGAGCTGGCTGGGATAACCACAGAAATCTGCTGGAGAATGGGAGCATGTGTTGTGCTCAGTGCCTCAAACTCCTCATCAGCTCTGCTCTGGGACAAGCTCCACTGCTTTTTTTTTTGTGGGATAAAATCTCTCTTTTACCCAGCAGTGGAATTTTAGGAGGCTTAAGTATGAGAATTTGCCCTGAAACTCTGGATTTGAGCAGCGCCCCGTGCCAAATCTCTCTGGTAGCTGCTGTCTGTGCTCAGGCACAGCAGAATTCCCTCAGCTTTTCCCTCCTTGTCCTGTGGGAACCCAGGGAATATTTTCCTGTCTGCTCTGAGGGGTTCTGACCCCCACAGAAACACTGCCTTTAACCTTCACCCATGGAGAGGCCTGCAAAGGCTTTGAGATAAATTAGAATTTACCAAAGTGTGAAATAGATAATAGAGAGTGGTGTAGGATGTCACTTGGGTGAGAAATTTAGGTTTGGGGTTTTTTAGAATGGTGTGGATAGGAGACAAGATGGAGGAATTTAGGTGTAGTGCTCTTCTTTCTCCTCCTCCTCCATTTTCTGCAGTGTTGCTGGCACAGGGTGATTGGTCAAGGAAAGCACAGTGCAGAGGTTACATGGACAGTCAGGGATGAGTTATTGGTAGATAAATGGAAATAATGCCTGTTTTAAGAGTTAATTGGATAAAATATCTTCAAAAGACCTTGAAACTGTACATTTTGGGGCCATTTTGTGGTGCTTTCCTACATGCTGAGCCTGGTGTGGACAGCATGCAAAACTTTGATAAGATAACAATAAGCAAGAAGCTGAAGACTGAAAAAGTCCCTTCTGTCTCCTTTTTCCTGGCACAGAACTGCTCCAGGAGGGTTCCCCCAATCTGGGGAGCCCCCAGAAGGGCCCAACATAAACCAAACACCAATAACTGGTGCCCCAGTGCTGTCCCATCACTCCTCACAGTGCTGGTTCTGCTCCTGTTTTACCCAGCACAATCCTTGTGCTGGCTGGGAGCCGTTTCAGCATTAATTCCTCTCACCTTGTTCATATTTCCTCCCAGCCCGTGGCTCTCTGTGGCATTCACATTCTCTGAAAAATCCCTTTGCCCAGGATTTCTCTCCTGGGAAGCTGAGACACCTCAGAGAAAAAGGAAAACAATTTAATCTCATTTGCTTCTCCTGTGTTGTGCTCAGTGGAATGTGTTTGGAGATTGTTCACCCACAGGTGATTGTTCCAGTGGATTCTGCTGGGAGTTGTTTTCACTCTTTGGCCAATCAGGGCCAAGCTGTGTCAGGACACAGTGAACTGCAGTTAATAATGAGAACATTCTTAGATTTTAACCTCTTGCATTCACCCCATCTTCATGTGGACAAAAAACAAACAAACAAAAAAATTGATTTAACACTGCTAGCTACAATTCACATGAAAATACACCCCAAAATCACCTGATTTTTTTAAATCAGTGTTTATTTTATTTTCAGTGTATGTAAACCAAAAGAACAGCAGCTACTCAAAATCTGTGGCACATTAACCCCAAACTGTTGGAAATTGAGGAGCTGCTCCTAGGAGGACTCACTCCTGTCAACAGGCACCACCCCTCACACTTTCATTACTAAATAAATAAATAATAAATTTCCAGCAATCTCAGGAGCTGGCACTCTTTTGTCCTGCCTAACTGCTGAAGCAAGATTTTAAACTTCTTTTAAATCAAATTCTTTTACCTGAATGCATGGAAATATTCCAACAGAGGAAAAACCCAGCACAGTGCCTTTCTTCTGTGGGAGCTTTTAGCCCCAGATCTTCATGTTGTTCTTTGTGAATACAATCCCTGAGGGGGGAAAAAAACCCAAAAACCTCTGTAAAAATAATTTTAAAACACCAAACAATTATTGATACTTCCTGCTTAACAAAGGATTGATTTAGAAATGCAGAAACTCAGCATGGAGAGAGTTATGAGTTTTCAGTATTATCTTTCTAGCCCTCTGTAAGTATCCTTTTTGTATTCTTTAGTATATTTTAGTATTCTTTAATATAATATAGTACCATAAAATAATAAATTAGCCTTCTGAGAACATGGAGACAGAGCCATCATTCCTTCCTTTCATCGGGGCACCCCACAAATACAATAACTCTCTCCAAGGGGATGCAAGAAATCCAGGAAAAGCCTGGAGCTTATTCCTTGAAGTGTTCCCATGTGCTGCCTAATTGAAAGGGGACAGAAAAACCACCCAAAGCTTTGCAGCTGCACAGCAGAACTCTGTTCAAGAGGTGTAAGATGTTCAAAACTATTGGCTTCTCACAGCCACCTCCACGCTGAGTTTCTGCATTTCTAAATCTGTCCTGGGTTAAGCAGGAAGCATCAATAATTGGATTTTTTTTTTTATTATTTTTCCAGAGGTGGTTTTTTTTTCTTTTCCTCAGGGATTGTGTTCACAAAGCAACAAGGTGAAGATCTGGGGCTAAAAGCTCCCACAGAAGAAAGGCACTGTGCTGGGTTTTTCCTCTGTTGGAATATTTCCATGCATTCAGGTAAAAGAATTTGATTTAAAAAAAGTTTAAAATCTTGCTTCAGCAGTTAGGCAGGACAAAAGAGTGCCAGATCCTGAGATTGCTGGAAATTTATTATTTATTTATTAAAGAAAGTGTGAGGGGTGGTGCCTGTTCACAGGAACGAGTCCTCCTAGGAGCAGCTCCTCAATTTCCAACAGTTTGGGGTTAATGTGCCACAGATTTTCTGTAGCTGCTGTTCTTTTGTTTTACAAACACTGAAAATAAAATAAACACTGATTAAAAAAAAAAAATCAGGTAATTTTGGGTGTATTTTCATGTGAATTGTAGCTAAGGGTGCTAAATGGATTTTTTTTTTTTGTCCACATGAAGATGGGGTGAATGCAAGACGTTCAAATCTAAGAATATTCACATTATTAACTTCAGGTCACTGGAGGGGTCAAACCACCCAGAACAAATCTGTGTAAGATGATTTTCCCTGCAGTAAGAGGCTGAAACATTTACCTCAGACCTGCATTTGACCCAGGTTAGCCCTTAGTTAATTGATCAGAGCTGATTTGCTGGGATTTTTCCCAGGAAAGAAGCAATAAAACTGATTTCCCATCACCTGAAACAGGTACAAGATAAGGGATTGCAAACCAGGTCACCAAAGCCTCAAATTTAATTCTGAATTCAAAGTTTTCTTCCCCCTGCAGTGGAGCTCTGGCTGTGATGTTCCATCCCCAGTGCTGCTCCTTTTTGCATTGTTAAAAATGATTTCCAACCTCTATGAACCAGAGCTCCCCTATTTATAAACCCAGTGCTCCAAATGGATCTCTGCAGGAAGCACTGCAGCAAATACCTGTGTTCACTTCAAAATAAAAAATATCTATAAAACGTAGATAAATAAAAAATTAAAAACACCAAAATAAAATTAAAAACCCCCAAAATAAACACTAAATAATATATTAAAAATAAAATTTAATAATAATACCTCTATCTGAGGAATTGACAAAGGAATAAGTAACCACAGGAAATTCCCTTTCATAGAGGACAAAAAGTAAAAAACCAACATTTTCCAGCAGCAAACAAGGAAAGATGAGCAAGATTCCTAAATTCTGTGTAAAAACCTTTGTAGCTTCAAGCTCTTCTAGGGAAGAAAAAACACCTTGAGGATACCAGGTAAGCCTTTAATTAATTAATTAATTACAGCTGATTTGCTGGGATTTTCCCATTAAAGAAGCAATAAAACTGATTTTCCATCACCTGAAATAGGTACCAGAAAAAAAGATATTTCAAACCAGGTCACCAAACCTCAAATTTTAGGTTTCCCTGATGTTCTGAATTCAAAGTTTTTTCCCCCCTGCAGTGGAGCTCTGGCTGTGACGTTCCATGCCCAGTGCTGCTCCTTTTTGCATTGTTAAAAATGATTTCCAACCTCTATGAACCAGAGCTCCCCTATTTATAAACCCAGTGCTCCAAATGGATCTCTGCAGGAAGCACTGCAGCAAATACCTGTGTTCATTTAAAATAAAAATATCAACCTATATCTGAGGAATTGACAAAGGAACAAGTGGCTGCAGGAAATTCCCTTCTCAAGAGGAAGATAAAGAAATAAACTACATTTTCCAGCAGCAAACAGGGAAAGATGAGCAAGAGTCCTGGCACTGTCCCTCTGCAAGTGGGGTTTTATTTAAGATGTTCCTGAATTCAGAGCAAATTGTTACAGTGGGATAACACATCACACTTCAAGAAGGTAAAAATCTCTTGTGGTTTTTGTCTCAAAACCCAAAAAAACCTGAAACACAAAAAAAAACCCCAAAACAAACAAATAAACAAAAACAAAACCAAAAAAACCCCACACACCCAGCAAAAAACAAAACCAAAAAACCAAATAGAAAACAAACCCCAAAAAATCAAGTAAAAACCCCCAAACAAACAAAATCAAATAGCAAAAACAAAACAAAAAAAAAAACAAACCACAAAAAAACCCTCAAAACATACAAAAAAACCCACAAAAAAGCAAATCTAAGCAAATTTACAGCAAGTTTAAACCAAGTTCTTTACCTGAAAATGGAGAAAAATGAGATTTTCTGATAATTTTTCCTCAGGTGTGTGGTGAATTTTGAAGCTCCACAATGAGAAGCAGATTCATCTTGAATTTTTAATGAGCTGTAATGGATGGACAAAGCGCTGTCAGCTGAGCTCTGGGGACGATGGCAGAAGGAAAAGTGGCTTGAAGGAACAAAAGGAATCAGCTGAGCTCCTCTCCAAGCAGAGAATCCACCTCAAAAATGCTCCCAACACCTCAGAGCATCCCTTTACCACCCTCAGGAAACCTGAGCTGCTTTATTTCCCCAGT
This sequence comes from Molothrus ater, assembly GCF_012460135.2. Lineage (NCBI taxonomy): Eukaryota > Metazoa > Chordata > Aves > Passeriformes > Icteridae > Molothrus > Molothrus ater. Next base: position 4,116,861 of record NC_050499.2, read on the forward strand.
TTTCCAATTTATGATTCAGAGCTCTGTTCTTCAGGGCCTCCTCTCCATCAAGATATGAAATCTGGATTCAAAAAAAACCACCAGAAACCACAGAACATCTCTGCCTCAAAAAACAACCCAAAAACTAAAAACAAAAAACCAAGCAAACAAACCAACCCTAAAACCTAAACACATTTAAAGAGTCAATATTTGAAACAAACAAACAAAGACCTTCCTGCCTTAAAAAAAGAAAATTAAAAAAACAAAAGAGACTGAGTGAATAAAGGGAACGTGAGCTGCTTTATTTCCCCAATTTTCTAATTTATGATTCAGAGCTCTCTTCTTCAGGGCCCCCTCTCCATCAAGATATGAAATCTGGATTAAAAAAAACCAAAACACAGAAGATCTCTGCCTCAAAAAATACCCCAAAAAAGCCCCAAACGAACAAAATCCAAACCAACCGTAAAACCTAAACAACTAAAATCAAAGAGTCAATATTTGAAACAAACACCTTCCTGCCTTAAAAAGAGGGACTGAGTCAATAAAGGAAACCTGAGCTGCTTTATTTCCCCAGTTTTCCAATTTATGATTCAGAGCTCTCTTCTTCAAGGGCTCCTCTCCATCAAGATGTGAAATCTGAATTAAAAAAACCAAAAAACACAGAACATCTCTACCTCAAAAAAGAATCCAAAAAACTAAAAAAAAAAAAACCAAAAAAACCCCAACCAAACAAAATCCAAACCAACCGTAAAACCTAAACAAATAAAATCAAAGAGTCAATGTTTGAAACAAAGACCTTTCTGCCTTAAAAAAAAAAAAATAAAAAAAAAAATAGACTGAGTGAATAAATGGAACGTGAGCTGCTTTATTTCCCCAAGATTCCAATTTGTGGTTCAGAGCTCTCTTCTTCAGGGCCTCCTCTCCATCAAGATATGAAATCTGGATTTAAAAAACCAAAACACAGAAGGATCTCTGCCTCAAAAAAAGCCAACAAACAAACCCAAAGAAACAAAAAACAAACATAAAACCTAAACAAATGAATTCAAAGAGTCAATATTTGTAATAAACAAACACAGACCTTCCTGCCTTAAAAACAAGAGACTGAGTGAAGGAAGGGCGGCACTTCCACACCTCACTGACTTTAGGAGCAGCAAAAACAAGATTTGCTGCCTGTAAAAGTGAACGTTCCAGTGGTTTTGGGGTGCATCTCTGCTTTTAAAAACTTCCTGGGACTTTTCTTGGAGGAACCTGGGGATGGCAGGAGGCAAATGTTCTCCTCAGAGGTCACGAGCACCCAAGGAATTCTTTTTTTGCACGGGCAGAGGCAGCAGAGCAGATGGTGCTTCTGAGCACAAGGTGGAAAGCAGATGCTTCCCTGCTTATTTATTTCTTGGCTGGCACAGCCAACAGCTTTGGCTTGAGGTAGAGGTGTGGAAAGGGATGTGCTGAAGTGATATTTTTGTCCTAATTCTGTTCAAAAGAGCTCCAAGGTGTGCTCTAAGCTCGTCAAGGGGATTTTAGGAGGAACATTGATGCAGTGATCAACGAGATAAAGGCACTTGGCTGTCCCTGGTCACCTCAGGAGAGCTGGGGATGGACCTACTGTGCCTTTTTGGGGCTGCCTAAAAACAGAGGCCAGGCAAAATTAGAATAAAAAAAAGAATAAAAATCACTTCTGTTTATTGAAGGGCCTTCAGGTACATTTAGGGCAGACAAAACCCACCCAAAAATGGACAATGGGTCACAGGTTTCACATTTTTATAAGTTTGGTCCATTTGCATTTTGGGGGTGAATCTGCCAATTCCAGCTTCAGCTGATGAAGTCATTGACCCCAGGTTTGCTGCCCCCAACTCCCTTTTGTTCCCATCTCAGGCCCTGAGGCAGTGAGGTGTCCTTGATTGCCAGGCCTGGAGAGGAATTGTTGTGTCTGCCCCAAATGGGGAAGCAGCAGCTCCCACTGTGTGTGGAGTTCAGAGTTCTACACTAAAGAACTGCAGGGTCACAAATAGATGGAAAATAGAAAAGCTGAAATCCTCAGGCATCACTAAAAAAAAGCAACATCAAGGGAGGAAATGAAACTGGAGCTTCTGAGAAGGAAAGAGCTGAAGGAGAAGAATGGAGAATTTCCTACCTGTGGTCCAGCCAGGAATGGGATCAAAGCTGCCCCCAGGAGCTGCTCAGGTACCTCAGGCAGGGCAGGAGCTGCCCAGGTACCTCAGGAAGGTTCAGGAGCTGCTCCAGGAGCTGCTCAGGTACCTCGGGCAGGTTCAGGAGCTGCTCAGGTACCTCGGGAAGGCTCAGGAGCTGCTCAGGTACCTCGGGAAGGCTCAGGAGCTGCTCAGGTACCTCAGGAAGGCTCAGGAGCTGCTCAGGTACCTCGGGCAGGTTCAGGAGGCCTTTCAGGAGCTCAGGCTGCTGCTCATTATCTTCCCATTTCTCCCCCTCCCTGCTGCTCCAGGCCAGGCTGGCACCCCCACGAGCTGGGCAGCTCCAGCACAGCCCTGCAGCCCCTCCTTGGGGGCTCTTTTTGCCTCTCCCCTCTCCCAGAAGGGATTTTCTGGAGAAGAATCTCAGAAGGATTTTTGCCCCCAGCTGGAATCTTTAGCAGAACCAGGCTCAGCATTCTGGGCTGTGCTTAGGTCAGATCTGAGACACCTGCAGGGGCCACATGGATGGCACAGAGCTGCAGAAACCAAATTAAAGACTTTTCTTGAGCCAGCAGGAGCAGCCCCAGCACAGCCAGAGCAGCACAGGGAACCCTCCCAGTGCCCAGTCCCCACATCTGTGGGCAGGCAGTGCCAGCCCAGCCCCTCCTTCCCTCCCTCATCCCACTTCAGCTGCAGCCAAGGCTTCGTTGGAGGCAGTGAAAGTGGCTTTTATTGACTTCCAGATCCAAAAGCACACAAAGCAAACACTTCCCAGCAGCAAAACTGGAGCCCCTGGTTCACCAAGCCTCCCCCCCACAGCACCCACCACCACCACTGTGCATTTGTAAGGAGCTGTATTTTATCATCAATGAATTCAGGTGATAACACTGCTGCTGCTCATCCTTCTCTTGGGCCATTAAGCAGAGTTGCTACAAACAGGGGAAAGGAAATAATCAAATAATGACAGAAGCACCAGGAAGATCCAAAGCTGCATCTCTCAGGGTTTGAAAAAGGAGTTTCACAGAGTGAAGCAGAGCCAGACAATCCTCACAGGCTGCTGGCTGGGGGAACAGAGCCACTTCATTTCCCTGCTCTACCCTTCCAGAGGGAATGCTTCTGTGCTCCATGTAGGTGCAAGGCAGGAATATCCAGCAGAAAAGCAGTTTCAAGATGACAAAAACAACCTCCTTGTGTTGCATAGATGCATATCCACCAGCCTTTTGGTCCTTTTTGCAGGTATCACACTGGGCACTTGATCCTTTTCCAGTCCACAGGAGCCTCACTCTTGGCTGGAGGCTGCTCCAGGCTTGGCTTTGGCTTTTTCTGCTGGGCTCCTGAGGTTCCTCAGCCACCTGCAGAGAGGGCTGGCCCTGCACTGCCTGCTGCTGGCTCTCCTGTGTGGCCCTGAGCTGCTCCTCGCCATGCCCTGCTTGGTGTCCTCCTCTCCCATGTGCACTGCAGGCTGCAGAGGGAGGTGCCCTGTTGTCACCTCCGTGTGCCCTCCAGCTGCCTCAGCTCCCCCCTGGCTCAGAGCAGGAGTTTTTCCATCTGGATTCATGGCAGGGGGGTCATGCCCAGCCTCCTGCAGCTCTGAGCTCCTCAGCACTCCCTGGGCCACGTGTGAGGAGCACGAGGCCGTTGCCCTTTTCCTTCCTTGCCCTGTGGCAGCACCCTGGGGCTTCTCCTGCTCAGGGGGGCTCCCACTGCCCCAAAACTCTTCACCCTGGGCTGGCTGGGCCTTGGGGACACTGGGGACATCAGGGACAGCTGTTCCCTCCTCGGCTGGCAGCCTCTCAAACCTCCTGAACCTCCTGCAGTACCTCCTGTGACTGAGCTCATTCCCCATGGCCGAGGCGTGCAGAGCAAATGCAAAATGCTGCTCACAAAAATCCTTCTCCAGGGAGTCCGAGGGGCTTGGGCACCAACAGAGCCTTCAGGAGCACACACAGATCCTCGTTCCAGCCTCACACCACTCCTGGGCCACCTGCAAGGGGAAAAAACCCAACAGAACCCACGCCTCAGCCTGTGCCACAGCAGAAAATGCCCCTTGGAAATGAAGAGCGGAAAGTGCTCCTCTAAAAATCAAAATTTTATTTTAATTTCTTGGCCCTGTGTCAGAGCAGAAAGTGCCCCTCCAAAATCAAATTCCCATTTCATTTCAGAGCTGCAGGTTTTATTGTTTTTAAGTCAGTCTTAGCCTTTGGATGTCACTGAGAGCATTTAGGAAGTCACTCCCTCCCCAGGACTCTCAGCCCACACTGCACTTCACAGTTATTAGTTTATATTCCCAAAGTAAACACTATTTAGGGCTCCTCTTGTTTCCTAAACCATTTATTAATTCTACAAAGAAGTTCACATTTAGGCCTGGTAAGAGATGAAGGGGAACAGAAAGGAAAGAAAAATAAAAATATCTCCTTACTGAGAGGAGAGAAATACTTGGCTTTCAGCCCTTGGGTCATTATTTTACCAGTCATTAATTCACTTTTTAGAAACCACAGCTTCAAACTCAGACATTAAAAAGGGGGGGAGCACATTCTGAATGCAGAGAAACATTTCCCCCAGGTTATGTTTGCAAAGGGCCCTTTTACAACTGCCAGGAACCAGATCAGCCCTTTGAGGGAAGGAGCAGGAGGAAGTTGGGTGGGAAAGGGACAGAGGGACCTGCACAGAGCCCCAGGAATTCCCTTTGGCATCTGCCATTGCTGGAAAGAGGCAGACACAAGCTCAAAACTCATCATTCAGCAGGATTTCAGTGCCCTGTTTCTGGCAGAGGAAACACAAAGCAAACTCGACTCAAACCATTGATCTGCAGCACCTTTAGTCCTGGCTCAGGGTGATAAAATTCTGCTCTTAGGCAGGGCAGCAACTGCAGCCCATTTCCCCACACCCTCCCAGCCTGTCCCACTCCAAATCCAGGGCCAATTTTTATCCCTAAATATTTAAAATGGGGCAGAAGCACCACACAACATGATCTGATTACAGCTGCTGCTGCAGAGGGCTCAGCCAGCCCAGCACAGTGAGGGGAGCAGCAGAAAAGCAGATCTATAATTTAGGAATTACAGTTTTTAAAGTGGAGCTAATGGATCCAGAGCAGTTTTGCTGCCCTGTTTGAGCTGCTTTTATGGGTAGAATCTGTAAAAATGTGTGATTCCATGGCGGTTAGGCACTCACTTATAAGACTACATGAGCTTAATCACTTAAAACTACAGAGTTGCAAGAAAGGAAAAGCAAGAAAAATGAACCCATCCACTTCTACTGGAGAAGAAAAACCAAAATAAAATAAGAGAGATGCTCTTCGATATCAAAGCTGCAAAGAGGACAGGTAACAAATAAATGAATGGTTTGTAAGCAATTGCTGCATCAGCAGCAAGGATTTTGTGTAAATGAATATAGCCAGGAAATGCTTCATGGCATTTTGGTAGGGCAGTAAAATGCCAGGAGAGGAAAGGGAAATAATAACTTATTTTCTGTTACACATCTATTTATTTGTCATTACTGCAAAAGAAACTCAAAATATGACAAAAGACAGATTCTATTGTGCTGTCTCCAAAGAGGGCTTATTTATAGAAATATAGATATTTATCACCTGAAGATACCAGTTCATTTTTATACGTAGGAAAATTATTTCCTCTTCCTCATTTCACCATTTCATGCTGTGAATGTTTCATTTTTTGCCCCACCAGCAGAATTTAGTTCAAAGCCAAAGACACAAGACAGCATAATTACAGTTCTGCTGAAACCCTAAAGGCAGAGCTCTCCCTCACTAGAGAAGCCAAACAAAACCCTCAAAAATGAAGTCACTCCTTCCCAAAAAACCCCAAATTTGTGCCATACAGTGCCCACACTCACTTGCAAAGGAAATTTCTCCAGGAAGTTCCCAGCAGGGCTTGGGAAGGAGCACCTGGACCTTAAATAGGGCAGGGCAGCAACACTGAATTGCTTCCACCCAACCTTAATGATTTAATTAATGACTGCTCCCTTCCACAGCTGCCTGGAGGACTGGGAGCTGTTCTTGCTCTGTGGTCATGGACCAGCACATAAAGGTTCACACCAGAGGGTTCTGTATATTCAGATATTATTTTCCTATTTGTCCCTGAAGTATTTACACAGAGCTGAAGGGAAATGTTGTGGCTGTCTCTCTTTGGGTATTTACACAAAATTGAAGAGAAATATTGTGGGATCTCTCTTTAGGTATTTACACAGAGCTGACGGGAAATATTGTGGGGGTCTCCTTTTAGGTATTTACACGGAGCTGAAGGGAAATATTGTGGGTGTCTCTCTTTGGGTATTTACACAAAATTGAAGGGAAATATTGTGGGGTCTCTAGGTATTTACACAAAATGGAAGGGAATGGGGTCTCTCTTTAAGTATTTACACAAAGCTGAAGGCAAATGTTTTGGGGTATCTCTTTGGGTATTTACAGAAAATTGAAGGGAAATGCTGTGGGGTCTTTATAGGTATTTACACAAAATTTAAGGGAAATGCTGTGAGGTCTCTCTTAAAGTATTTGCACAAAGATGAAGGGAAATGCTGTGGGGTCTCTTTGGGTATCTACACAAAATTGAAGGGAAACGTTGTGGGGTCTCTCTTTAAGTATTTACACAAAGCTGAAGGGAAACGTTTTGGGGTATCTCTTTGGGTATCTACACAAAATTGAAGGGAAATGTTGTGGGGTCTCTCTTTAAGTATTTACACAAAGCTGAAGGGAAACGTTGTGGGGTCTCTCTTTGAATATTTACAGCAAATTGAAGGGAAATGCTGTGGGGAATGTCTCTCTCTGCACACTGACAGCTTGGAGAGACTTCTGACAGGAAGGGGCCAAGGGGAAATGGCTCCAAACTGACAGAGAACGGTTTAGAGGGGGGATTTAGGAAAAAATCCTCCCCTGTGAGGATGGTGGGGCCCTTGCACAGAGCAGCCGTGGCTGCCCCATCCCTGGAAGTGCCCAAGGCCAGGTTGGACAGGGCTTGGAGCACCCTGGGGTAGTGGAGAGATGATTTTTGAGATCCTTTTCAAGCCAGACCACCCTGGGATGCTGTGGCTGCAGGACAGAACTGAGGGATTCCCTTGCAGCTGAGGTGCTGCAGGCACAGAACATCCTCCTGTCCTCAGGAACAGCTCTGGGCGCTTTTCATCTCCTGGGAGGTGCTGCAGGCACTTGGCAGCAAAGGAGGCAGAGCTGGGGGAGGTTTGTGATCATCTTTTCTCTCTCTCTCTCTCTCTCTCTCAGGAATGATGTTTTGAGTGGCTTTTGTTTCAGAACTTTTTTAACTTTCACATTGTGGTTGGGTTTGATTTGTCAGATCGCTGCAGATTTTGGGATTTTTCATCTGGGCTCTTTGGATGTCGTGCAGAGAGGAGAGTGTGAGGAAGGAAATAAATTCTTGTGTTCCAGAAAGCCAGGCAGGCATCCAGCAACCAAAGCAATGCAGAATTATTTTGTTTTGAACAAGAATATTGACCTCTGGCTAAGGGAAGTGTTTGGGTTTTGATCAGCTGTTTTCAGAACTTTTTATTTGTTGTGTAAGAGTTCAGGAGAAACAGATTTACTGTGATGAGGAGGGTAATTATTTATAAAGGTGCTTCAAAAGGAAGAGAAACACTGTAGTTCCTAACAGCTCCAGCAGCTCCTAAACACCCTTGAGGTTTTACTTTCTCAAGTGTAACCAATTCTTTTTTTTTTTTAAGGTTTCCTGCTGAATGACAGGAAATTTAATTATAAAAGTTCAAAGCAAGGATTCTTAGCGACAGCAGCTAAGATTTCCCAAACACCAAAAAATTAGATTGCACTCCAAGGCAGTTGTGTGACTGGGTGATGCTGCTTCAGCCCCATTTGCAGTGATCCACGGTGGATTTCAGCAGGGAATTTTCTGCTCATGATCTTAAGAGGGCAGCCTGGAGCCTGGGAATGCACTGGGATAGAGCCACACCACTGCATTGCTCAGAAATCCTCCCATCAGGACTTGCCTAAAAGGACAGAGAGCCAGAGGTGGAATTTGCCTTCACTCATCAGTGACAGAGTTTGGGGCGGTCAGGGATGTGCCCTGTTGGATGGTGCAGTGCTGGATTGTATTTGCTGGGCCCCCCAGATGAAGGAAGGGATTGATGAATGTGACTCCATGTTCTCAGGAGGCCAATTTATTTATTATTTTATTATACTCTATTATATTAAAGAATGCTGAACTATACTGAAGAATACAGAAAGGATACTTACAGAAGGCTAAAAAGACAATAATGAAAAGTTGTGACTCTCTCCAGAGTCCTGACACAGCTTAGCCCCGATTGGCCAATGAATCAAAACAATTTACATTAACCAATGGAACAATCACCTGTGGGTGAACAATCTCCAAACACATCCCAGCCGTGCATGAGTGTGCAGCAGCTCCTCTGCACCTGGGGCTGGGGCTAGGCCCTGCAGGAGCTCCAGCAGGTTCTCAAGCACATGGACACCCAAACTCATTAAAACCAGGCTGAAAATCAGGATTCTGTAATGGCTAAAGTCATTTTTTGACAGGTTTGCTGTTGTATTTGTGTTGTCCCCAGATGAAGGAAGGAATGATGAATCTGACTCCATGTTCTCAGAAGGTTAATTTATTACTTTATGATACTATTTTATGTTAAAGAATACTAAACTATACTATACTAAAGAATAAAGAAAGGATACTTATAGAATGTTAAAAAGACAATAATGAAAACTCGTGACTCTCTCCAGAGTCCTGACACAGCTTGGCCCTGATTGGCCAAAGAGTGAAAACAACTCCCAGCAGAATCCACTGGAACAATCACCTGTGGGTGAACAATCTCCAAACACATTCCACTTCAGCACAACACAGGAGAAGCAAATGAGATGATATTGTTTTCTTTTTTCTCTGAGGCTTCTCAGCTTCCCAGAAGCAAAATCCTGAGCAAAGGGATTTTTCTGAAAATACAAATGTGACAAAGAAGGAAGAAGGAGCTTGGGACAACACCTCCATCTTGTTCCCATCTACACCGTACTAAAAATCCCAAAAACTAAATTTCTCACCCAAGTGTCATTCTACACTACTCTCTATAATCTATTGTCACTGGGATATTTTATGAAAAATCCCTTCACCAGGATTTCTTCACCTGGAAAGATGAGAAACCTCAGCTTCTCCATGTTTTGCTCCTCTGGAATGTGATTTGGAGAATTCTTTACCCAGCATGTGAATTGTTTTAATTTAATGACCAATCCCAGTCCAGCTTTGTCAGGACTCTCATCAGTCACGGGTTTTTATTATCATTATTTTCTGGCCTTCTGAGGTCTCCTTTCTCTAGAATAGTTTTAGTAATCAATATAATATAATAATAATACGATATATAATATAATGCCTTCTGAGAACTTGGAGTCAATTCTCATCTCTCACCTCGTCCTGGGGACCCACAACACCCCAAGAATTGGTGACCACCAACAATCTATTTCACACTTTTGTGGATTCCGGTCTATCGTGAAGTCTTGGGAACTTTCTCCATGAATGAGGGTCCCAGTCAGTGCTCCCCTAGGGGTCAGGACCCCTCAGAGCAGACACAGAAATATCCCCAGTGCCCTGGGTCCCCACAGTGCAGGAGTTCTGCTGCTCCAGGATGGGCTTTCCCTGCTCTCAGGGCAGGAACAGGAGTTTCAAAGCATTCAGGTGCTTTTCAGACCTGCTCTAAATGAGTCACATTTGGAAGTTTAGTCTTTCATCTTTTGTTTTTTTCTGGTCTAAGCACAGCAAGCGCAGTTGGTGCTCCAAGATCAGCAAGGAAATCACCAGGGGAGGAGCAGCTTTCATTCTGAGGCCATTGGTATCAATATTCAGCATTTTACCAAACACTTCACAAGCTGAAAAGGGCAAAACCATCAGTTCTGTCACTAGAGTCAATGCAAATATCAGAAATGAAGCAGTCTCCTCTGACAAAGGCTTTTAAAGCCATTAAAATTGCCAAAGCCAAACCTCCCCCTTGTGTAATTTTGGGTAGGTCAGACAAGGACAGCAAACCAGGAAAAACTGAGGGTAAAGCTTAGCTTTACAAAACCTGGGCTTTACAGAACTTGGGGCACATCTGAAGCTTTTACAGAACCTGGGCTTTACAGAACTTGGGGCACATCTGAAAACCCCAGGTGAATGTGATGACAAAAAAGCAGCAGAACTGGAATATTGTAAGAGGAATTTTAGCCAATTTCCCCCTCATTTACCAAGGAACTTTTTACATTGCAAACACTCAGATTGGTGTAGTTGAAGTCAAGGCACTGCAAAAACTCCTTCCCCAAAACTCCTGCAGCATTGCATGTGGGAGATTGTTCCATGATTTTTCTGAGAAAGGAAGGAAAAAAATCACTCCTTTTCCAGGAGTCTGAATCAGGAGTCCCTGATTCAGATTGCAGCTTTGCTAATTAGACGCAAACACCAAAATTCCAGCAGAATTGAAGAGCTGCACAGCCCCACTTTTGTTCCTGTAATTTGGTGATCACCTGGCAGGTTTTGAGATGATGTCTGTGAGACTCCAGCCCGCAGAATTATTCTGCATGACTCCTCTTGGTGTGGAAATTGATCCCTGTCACCCCTTTCAGCGTGGCACCAACAGTGTCATGTAATTATGTATTTATTGTCACTCTTGATTAGCCCCACACCTTCAGTCACAGGGGGAAGGAGCTGCTGTGTAATTTTAACAGGATTCCACGAGCTCTGGGATGCTTTTATAAATCACAAGCACAAACCACAGTGGCAGTGGTTGATCAGAACATCTGAGAGAGGGGCAGAGCGATGCACAGAGGTTTTTGTAGCTCTCTGCTTCTTTCCCCATGATTTCCTCAGGCCTCTGTGCTCTCCTGGCAAGGAGGAGCTGCCAACTCAGTGATTTGTAAATCTAAATTGTATGACACAAGGACATAATCTCCAGCCTAAGAGCAGAGCTTTGCCAGAGGCAGCCAAACCCAGAACCTTTGGGATCATGAGGAGCAACCACAGAGCATCCTCTGAGTTATTTAAGGGCAAATGAGACATTTCCATGGGCAGGCTCTCAATCAGATTGGGTCATAAGGAAAAAAAATAAAATTAAGCAAGTCTGGCTTAAGCAGAGAGGTTTGGAGTGTGGCAGCCGGGTCTCTGGAGCCACAGGAAATCTTTTTTAAGAGTACACTAAACTCCTGACGTGATTAAGCACTAAAAGACAGTAAAACCAATCAGTCCTTAAATAGAGGAGTTGCTCTCAACATCCCCAGCTCCTGGTTTGCTTTTAACCCAACCATCCCCAGCTCCTGGTTTGCCTTTAATTCAACCATCCCCAGAGCTCCTGTCTTCCTTTAACTCAACCAGCCTCATCTCCTGGTGTGCCTTTAACTCAACCATCCCCAGCTCCTGGTTTGCCTTTAACCATCATTTCTTGCCTCCTGTAAGTGCTGTTAGTGAGGGTCCACACAGAACACCAGAGCTGGAAATGCTTTCCTTAGGGAGGATCTTGCTCTCCTTCACATTGGAGTTTTCCAGCTAATACAAATAATTATTTCCATTTTATTTTTTTTAATCCCCATGAGTTCCAGCAGAATTAATGTGGTGTAAAAACCTTTTGCTTGAAAGAAACGAGGCTGTATTGTTTTCCTGATTCCCTGCAGCACCACATAATTCCTAAATTCAGTGAGAGCTGTGCCACCAGGTTTGATGGGAAAACTCCCTTCTGTTTAGCACTGTGTAATTAGAGATTGGCATTGGATATGCAGGTGCCAGAAATTTATTGATTATTTGCAGCAAAATGACCACAAGCAGCTTTTTTTGTTGTTTACAGCTCCTTCCACAGACCTCCAGTCAGAGCTCCTTGACCTCCACCCAACCAGCACAAACCATAAAGCAAATGCCAAGTTCTGTAAAGCCAAATTCTGTAAAGCAAATGCTGTAAATGAGTCACATTTGGAAATTTAGCCTTTCATCTTTCATTTTATTGGGTCTAAGCACAGCAAGTCCAGTTGGTGTTCCAAGGTTTGCAAGGAAATCACCAGGGGAGGAGCAGCTTTCATTCTGAGGTCACTGGTATCAATACTCAGCATTTTACCAAACACTTCACAAGCTGAAAAGGGTAAAAAACATCAGTTCTGGCATTGGAGTCAATGCAAATATCAGAAATGAATTATCAGAATGTTCTTAACTCAACATTTCATAGCAGCCAGTGTTAAAATGATTTAACATTTATTGATTCCAATTGCAACAGACATCACACAATGCATTTCCAATAGTGGTGACAAGCAAGTGGGGTGAGAGGACAAGTGTAATTAATAAATTAGACATCACTTAACCCTGTGCAGCCACACACAGGGAGATACCCATGAAGTGCACAGCCCCAGGCAGGGTATAAATACATCAATAAATACATAAATACACTTTCTGTACCATGGAACAGCCCCAGCGGAGGCAGGAGGGCAGCGCCACTTGCAGAGCACACAAATTTTAAGTTTAGCACCTTGGTTTTCAGTTTTTCAAAGCAGGTTCTGCCACCACCACCACCACCCTGATTCTGGGTCCTTTGGGGCACAAGCCCCATTTGGCAGGGTGGAGGCAGCTCTGGTTGCAGACAAACCCTCAGGGTGCTCAGTGGCTGCTGGTCCAGGTTCCACGTGCTCCTTCAGAGCTCCTCTGGCTCTCCCTCATTGCTAATTTGAATTTCCTCCTCCTCCTGCTGCTGCTGGGTTTCTGGCAGGCAGGCTGGGCTCTCCTCTGCCACCTCTTCATCTTGCCCTGCCCCACCAGCAGCTCCTTCCACACCTTCAGGAGCACCAATCTCACCTTGGCCCAGGTGGGGATCATGTGGGGCTTCAGTTTCTCGTCCCCCCTGCTCCTGTGCAGCTCCCTGCCCATCTGCCACGTCCTCTCCTGCCTCTGCAGCCCTCAGGGGCAGCTCTGGCTCCTCCAGGGGACACAAAGCAGCCGTGGCGTCACTTGCCTTCTGCAGGGACACTTCCCAAAGAGCCTTCCCAACACAGGTGTCCTCTGCAGCACCAGCACCGCCAGCCTCCTGCCCTGCACCCCTCAGCAGCTCAGATTCTGCAGCAGCCTGACCCCGGCCAGGCTCCCCATGGTCAGCAGACGCGTGGACATCAACCTCCACCGTGGTGTGCGTGAGAGGTGTCACGCCCTGCTCCCCACAGCGGGGCTCAGGGGACAAGGAGCTGCCAGGGGGACACTGAGCAGCCTCAGCCTCGCTGCTCTCCTGGGGATTTTGGGGTCCTTGTGCCTCTCCTGTGAGTTCCTGGGGTTCCAGCAGCTCTGGGCGAGGTTTGCCTTCGGGCTGCTGGGACAGCTCAGCCCCTCGTGTGTCTCTGGCAGCCACAGGGGCTGAGGCCTCGCTGTGCTGTGCCCTTGGAGAGGAGGCTGAGTCTCCTTCCTCGTCTCCAAATTCACTTCCAGAAGCTTCCAGCACCATGGTGGCAGCAGGGGGCTCGGGGCGCCTCGCGGTCCTGCGGGTGCGCGCGGAGTGGAAATGGCTCTCCCCGGTCCACGTGGCTGCATCGCAGCACACCCGGGAAGCCCTCCTGCCCTTGGCCCTGAAAACCACCCTGGGGAACACACAGGGCCTCCTGTTCTTCCCAAAAACGCCTCCCATGGCTGCAGGGGAACACAGACTCCAAGGGCTTCACCTCTGAGGGGCTGGGGAGGAGCAGGGAGCTCTGGCTCTGGAGGAGGAAGGGGTTCACACCTGTGGAAATGGGTATTTATTAGCCCACACTCATTAGGGTGAGTTAATCACCCAATTGCCACCCAGGGATATCAGCTGAACAGGTGGAATTGCACCAGGGGACACACAGAGACCTTTTAAGCAATAACAGTCTGAAAAGAGGGAAAAAAAGAGAGAATTTGTCAGTCAAAGCAGAGCACTCTGGAAAACAGTGGCAGGTCTCAGGAGCCACTCTTCACTCCAGACAAGGAAATGTTTAGACTTCCAGTAATAGATAGGAGCAGGAGGGAAGAGGAGCAAGGCAGGCAGGAAAGAAATTACAGATAAATTTGAAATTCACAGGACAGAGCAGGGTTTATTCCTGAATAATAACATTAGGAGAGGACTGCAAGAGACATAAGCAAAGTAAAAGGTAAGATAACATCACCCAGCACAAAACTAATTCTAGAACCAAGGTCTGCCTTAAACATTGAAATGAGCTAAACCCAACAAAATTACTTGTGCTCAAAGAGGCCCAGACTGCAAAAATGTGCATGAATTAAAGCAAGGAACCCATCCCATAAAAACCAAGCAGCAAAGGAGCTGCCAGACCCACGGAGCTCACCAGCACTACTCCACACCCCACTGAAGAGCCCTCACCTGGGAGCCAAAGCCTCACCTGGGCTTAAATAGGAGGGGGGGGGTCACACTCAACCCCTTCCCCCCTTGACTCACAACCTTAGTTCCAGAAGGTTCTGAAGTTCCCTTACTCTATTTTTACTTCCCCAGGCATTTCCAAGCCCTTGGGAACAGGATGTGGTTGTGCTCCTGTGTGCAGGTGATGGGTGATGAACTTCGCTTTGATAATCGCCATTGAATGTTTAAAATAAAGTTCAAGATTTACACAGAGCAGCCATGGGAGGACAAATTGACCTCTGGTTAGAAGTGGTGATGCCAAGTGGCAGAAAAACCAGGCTGGGTTTGTGTGTAACTCACAAATGACAATACTGGCGTTGTAATCTCCCATTTTATTTGATATTGAGCAGTTAGGGGTGAAAAATTATCCCCCTTTCCCACTTGTGTGCTGTCTTCAGCTGGCTGAGTGGTGCAATTAGCAGTTTTACAGTGGCTGCAGATGATTTGAAGCATCCGAGGCACAGCTGATCAGCCTGTGCTGGCACTGACATCCCCCAGCCCTGCTCGTGTTTGCTGGCTCGGGAGGGAGCTCTAACGTGGAATTGGTCACAGGGGCAAAACACAAAAGCAAATATCCATTAAAAACAAACTAATCCCAGCCAGGAGCGTGAAGGCAGAGCCTAAATATCCACTGCCAGCAGCACCAGTGCTGTGGAATGAAAAAAAAGATCAAAATGGATACATTCCAGGCTTCTTTTATTTACATAAACCCCTCTCAAATCTACAGTTTTGGATGCCAGATCTGGTTCAGCATCCTCAGCTTTGCTGAACTCCAGTGGCTCCCTGAGAGCAGAGAACAAAGGAGGAGCTCTTGGCGAGGTAAATCCACGTGTGCAGCCAGGGCTGGGAGCAGAGCAGGACAATGCCCCTGCTGCCTCCTGGTGTGCTCCAGCATCTGCTCTGCCCGATAACAGCCAGGGCTCTGGGGCTTGGTGGCTCTGCAGTGTCACCGTGCCATGGCTGGGAGGGCCTCACTCTGGGTCTGGTGTGCTTTCACAGCCTTTTTTTTTTAAAAAAAAAAATGTTTTTAAGCTTCAGTGGAACTGAAATTCAGAGACAGGGCAGGATTTCTTTGGCTTTTGGAAACTTCTCTGAACTAATCCGTGATTTTCACATGTGACAAACACAGATGACAGTGTAGCCATGATATTTTCTGAAAAATCCCTTTGCCAGGATTTTTCCTCCTGAGAAGCTGAGAGGCCTCAGAAAAAGAAATGTGAACAATGGTTATCTGCTGCTGTGGAATGCAACAGGTGCATCTGGGATTGGGCTCATGTGGTTGTTCCTAATTAATGGCCAATCACAGCCCAGCTGGCTCAGACTCTCTGCTCAGTCACAAGATTTTATTATCATTCCATTCCTTTCAAGCCTTCTGATGAAATCCTTTCTTCTATTCTTTTAGTATCATTTTAATATATCATTTTCTTTTAATATCATATATATCATAAAATAATAAATCAGCCTTCTGAAACATGGAGTCAAGATTCTCATCTCTTCCCTCATCCTGGGACCCCTGTGAACACCACCACAATTGGTGACCCTGAGTGACAGAAAAATCCACAGACAGCATGTGCAGAGTGTCCCACAGCAGTGGCAGGGAGCTCTGGTGTCTTTGGGGACATTGATGCTTTTCAAAACAGCACAACTGGAAGGGAATTGCATCCCCATTGTGTGGGAGAATGTCAGGCACTGCAGGTCGTTGGGATAGTTCTGAGGTTTAAAGTGTGGAATTTAAAATACAGATTTAAAGAACTTCTTACCCTTGAATCTTGGTGAAATATGGAAAGTGTGTCTGGTGTGCTTTCACAGCTTTTCAAAGCCTTTTTTTGTTTTTAATTCTTTTTAGGCTTCATTGGAACTGAAACTCAGGCAGGGCAGGATTTCTTTGACTGTTGGAAACTTCTCTGAACTAATCCATGATTTTCACATGTGACAAACACAGGTGACAGCACGCGCAGAGTGTCACCTGGCAGAGAGCTCTGGTGGCTTTGGGGACATTGATGCTTTGCAGAACAGCACAACTGGAAGGGAATGGCATCCCCATTGTGTGGGGAATGTCAGGGCTGCAGCACAGGGATCTTGGCAAGTGGATTTGCAAACCCTGCAGATGTTGCAGGGATTTATTTCAGTGTTCTGTGCAATGGGGAGATGCTCAGCCATCAGCACATCACGAGGTTGTTGGGATAGTTCTGAGATTTAAAGTGTAGAATTTAAAATAAAGATTTAAAGAACTTCTTACCCTTGAATCATGGTGAAATATGGAAACATATGAAATAAATATATGAAATATTCTTGTTTAAAAAGCTCAAACTTTGACCCATTTGAAACAACCCAGAAAATCTCCTGCATGTAAGATACCACAAGAAATGGCAACATACACACACACAAGTGGAGGGAGGAAAATCCTCCTGTCAGAGCAATCACATCTCCTTCCTTTACCAGGCTTAGTCTTTGTTCCAAAAGCCTTTTCCAATCTCTGCTACTTTGATATATTTAAAAGGGCTGTTCTAAAAAAAACATACACTTCTCTTTTTTTTGACAAATAAAAGGAAATAATCACAGCTCCTCCGAAGAGCTGGGCTCAGCTGTCAGCCAGGATTGTGCTGCAGGATGGAATGCTGCACACCAGCACCATTACAGAGCCTTTCCCTGGCATCATTGCTGACAAGGAGCAGGCTGCAGGCAGCTCAGGGCATCACTCTTCGTGTTTGGGGTTTTTTACTGCAGAGTTCGAGCTGTTACCTCTTTACAGAAGTGTTCCTTCCAAATGGCAAAGCCTCTCGGTGTGTTTGGTGTGGCATCAAACCCAGGGATGATCAGCCTGGTCCAGCACAGAGCTGGCATCACAACAGGAGGACCCACAGGGCTGAAAATCTTCTCCTCAAGGAACAGGAAGGGTTTTCCACCACTGGGGATTTGCAGATTTGCTTTTCCAACTTGACCTTGAGGAGCCACAGGCCCAAGACTCTCAAGGGTTAATTTGGTGTGCCGTCAAACCCAGGGATGATCTGCCCTCATTCATCACAGGGCTGAAAATCTTCTCCTGAAGGAACAGGGAGGGTTTTCCACCCCTGAGCTCTGCAGCTTTGCTTTTCCAACTGGTGGAAAACATGGACTTAGCCTTGGAAACTCTGCCTGGCCCATGTCCCCAGGCTCAGGAGCCACAGGCCCAGGACTCTCAAGGGTTAATCTGATGTGGCATCAAACCCTGGGATGATCTGCCCTTATTCATCACAGAGGAGGAGGACACCACAGGGCTGAAAATCTCCTCCTCAAGGAACAGGAAGGGTTTTCCACCGCTGAGCTCTGCAGCTTTGCTTTTCCAGCTGGACCTTGGAAGCTCTGCCTGGCCCATGTCCCCAGGCCCAGGACTCTCAATGGTTAATTTGGTGTGCCATCAAACCCAGGGACGATCACCCTGGTCCAGCACAGAGCTGGCATCACAACAGGAGGACTGGTTGGCCATTTTGTGACCATTTTTGAGTTCATCTAGGGTCTACCCCTGGCTGGGCTCTTGTGCTGCCCAAGGTGGATCTATTGAAGCCTCCTAATAAATCCCTACTTTATTCTGTAACTCTGTCTAGACTCTGTTCTAGGTCAGCCTTCTCAAGGCATCAACCACAGGGCCAAAAGTCTTCTCCTGAAGGAACAGGAAGGGTTTTCCACTGCTGGAGCTCTGCAGCTTTGCTTTTCCAACTTGATCTTGGAAACCCGGCCTGGCCCCACACCAAGGAGCCACAGGCCCGGGACTTTCAGTGGTTAAAGAACATTTTCTGTAGCACAGCTCCTGCTCAGAATCCTCCTCAGCAGAATTAGATAGCCAGCTCGTGGTCACAAATGTGATTGAGGCTGGTTTCCCTCAGGGTTACTTGTTCAAGCCTTTTCCCTGCCTGAATTTGGGGTTTGGGGGAGGCTGGGACAAAGAATGGCAGTGAACAGACCCAGATCCCTCCTAGACAGCAGCAGTTGGTGACTTTGGGAGAACAAACAAACAGTAAAACAATTGAGTTCAAGCAAGGGAGCTTTCAGTCAGCTTTGTGTGTGTTTGTTAAACACCTTCCCACCTTTCAGGCCCAAGCAGCCCATGGTTTAATAGCACTGCAGACACAGCCCACCTGAGCAATAATTGGGTTTATTGGCTCAGAGAAACCTTTTGAAGAACAGAAAGTGTTCCAGGCACCTCCTTTCCCCGAGTAAGTGAAGGAAGATTATTTGTTTTGCAAATTTTACACACAGGAGGCTTTGCCAGCCTAAGGGCAGGTGGAAGGACAGAAGTCAAGGTGTTAAAAAGCCCATCCTTCTCCCAAAGTGTTAAATTTAATCCCCCACAGCTCTGGTCACACTCAGCTCTTCCTCCTAAGCCTTCAGCTCTGTGCAAGATATCAAAGAGGCACTGCAGAATATTTTGTCTTGCACTTTTCCCATCACCATCCCATTCCCCAAGCACTCTGTAATGCCTAACAAAAAAAAATCTCCAATCCACCACTCTCCCTCCCCCCACCTACAGCTCTGGGCACTTTGTGTGGTCAGACCTTGCTCAAAAAGCTCCTTTAAAAGGAGTCAGTCCCCATTTCTCCTTTGAAATGTAAAGAAAAGCACTCCACAGTTTTTGCCATATTCTCTGTTCTCATTTATTCCCAGCAATTAAAACACACTCAGTCTAGGGTTTTGCCATGATCTTTAAAAGTGTATTTTATTGGTAGCACAGTGGGAGGAACATTAAAAGTCAGTAGATTGCAGTTGCATACACTGACTTCTGCATTCTGATCAAGACTACATTTTAACTTTGCATAAATTACACAGGTTACACAAACACTTCCACTACTACAAGAGATACAAAGAACAAGCCAGAATTAGGATTTAATCATCTTCCTGTGAAAATATTTTGTTCAACGTTCACAAGAAAGCAGGAAGCATCAATACAAGAGAATTATTCAGGGAGGTAGTTCAATATTTCATTATTCTGAGGTAGCAAGAGAAGTGGCTGTTGGCCTCACAGAAAACATCTCACTGCACACAAGTAGAGGAGCAGTTTTCTGTTCTGTTCCCAGACTCTTCAGACCAACCCATCACCAAACCTCACTGGGGGAATGCAGCACCAGCTCAGTGAGATCCTGGTTTGAGTCAATCAGTGAGGCACAATCTGAAAAACAGCTCCTGGGAAAAGCAAGGAACAGATCTGTGACTGAACAGCAACTCAGGAGAACATCTGAAAAGCTCTGTAAAAATTCACAGATCTGTCTGGCAGGAGTTTCTGAAGTCTGGGACACAGTCTGCAAAATCCTGAGTCCAACAGCTGGGGCTGTAAGGGGTTAACCCCTTCCTGAGGGCAGGTGCCTCACCCTTGTCCCTGCACGGATGTCACCCCTGAGGACCAAACATCTCAAGTTTCAACTTTTTCAGCCTCCATTTCCCCACTGCTCCCAAGCACTTGAGGCAGCGATGGGGGCACGAGTGGGAGCTCAGCTTCTTGCTGTGCAGGAACAAAAGCTGCTGGATCTTCTGGAAGCTGCACTGCTGGCTGCACGATCCCATCCTGCAGCTCTGCCTCAGCTCCTGGGCTGCAGCCACCGCTCCCCTCCTGCCCCAGCTCACACAGGGCTCCGTCCTGGGGCTGCTGCAAGATCTCACCCAGCCCTGTGAGCCCTGCACAGCTCCCCAGGGGCTGGGCAGGCGGCACAGGGCCCTGCATGCCCTCCTTCAGCAGCTCCAGCAGCTGGCTTGGCGCCTCCAGAGATCCCCACTGCGGGCACAGAGGCTGCCAGGACACAGCAGAGGAGGAGTAGAGCTCAGCCACCCCCTTTGCTATGACCTCTGAAGGGCTCTGCAGGGTCAGCAGGGACATGGCCTCCGCCAGGTAGCTGAGCTCAGCCCTCTGGGCACACTGGGGGCTCGGCCCAGCAGCTCCAGCCCTGTCTGTGCCCTCCACGGGCTCAGGCCCTGCCACCTGCACCGCACACAGGGACGGGTCCATGCCCACCAGAGCCCCCAGGGTGTCTGCAGCAGGTTCTGCCCCAGCTTCACTGGAGAGCTCCATGAGGCTGGGGATATTCCCCTCCTGCAGGCTTAGCCCAGCACAGGGGGCTCCCTCACTGCCAGCCTGCTCCTCCTCAGCGCCCAGCGCTCCCACAGCAGCACCAGCAGCAGGTCTCATGTCCTCTTCTGCCTCACCCGCTTGCTCCTGCTGGCTCCAACCTTCAACTTCTCCCTCATCCTCCTCATCAGCAGGGGCCACAAAGAAGTCCATGGGATTCCAGGCTGCCTCCCACCTGTGGGAATTCACAAAATCAGAGGGTTTTGGGAAAGCTGCAAAAGGCAGGCCTCAGAGGCAGTAGAACTGTGATTAGCACTAAGCAGTAGCCATGAGATTGGTCAGCAGAAAAGTTATTTAAACTGTAGAAAAGCAAGGACAAATAGAACAATGGCCTGTGTATTAATGCTTATCTAGAATAACTCTCTAAGCTACAGAAAAGTTTATCAAGCAAGATATTAGGAAGGTTGAAGCTTAATAATGGAGCTCTGTGCATTGTGTTTTAAGGCTCACAAGCAGGTATTGTATTCTGAATAAGCAAGCATTGTTTAACCAAAGGTAAATGTGCTTATGGTGGTTGGATAGCACTACTGTCAATGTGCTCTTGCTTTGTGTGATTGGTCAAGAAGCTTATAAAGTAAATTGTAACATTAAATTCTTAGTCTGCTGCCTGGGATGTGAGCTGGGGGCATCTTCCCATTGTCATAACCATGGAATGAGACTGATGCTGGAAAATAAAACAGCTCAAGGCACGTTCCACAGCAGCCCCATCCTGTTTGTGACTCGTAAACAGCCCCCCGCTGGCGTCACCCACCCTTCTGCAGCACAGCAGGCACCTCCATTCTCCTCCAGAGCATCAGCCGAGGCCTGCTGCTCCTGGAGCAGCTCCTTGGAGCCCTGCTTGGGCACCTTCAGGGCTGGGGTGGGGGGCTGTGTGTCCAAGAACGTCCGTGTGTCCCTGGGGCTCTGCAGGATGGGCTTGGTCTCGTTGGGCTCTGGGTTTGCTGCCTCCGGCTCCCTGCACCTCTCACAGAGCACACAGCACAGCTGCTGGCTGAGGCTGCTGCCCATGCTGCCACCCCACTGCACCTGCAGGAAAAATGGCATTTTTAGCATGGATATTCCCTCAAGTACCAGAGGTTTGGTGGCTTAGACACCAAAGTCTGCCCACAGACATCTTCAAGCAGGAAAAATGGCATTTCATCACTTTTTAGCATTGATATTTCCTCAAGTACCAGAGGTTTGGTGGCTTAGCTCCCACAGGCACCTTCAGGCAAGAAAAATGGCATTTTTAGCATTGATGTTTCCTCAAGTACCAGAGGTTTGGTGGCTTAGCTCCCATGGACACCTTCAGGCAGGAAAAATGGCATTTTATCACTTTTTACCATTGATATCTCCTCGAGTACCAGAGGTTTGGTGGCTTAGACACCACAGACACCCTCAGGCAGGACCCTGCACCAAAGCTCAGCCAAGGTTTGACCTTTGCTTCTTCCACCATTACCAAACTGAGCTTCCCACAGCTGGCAATGTTCTCACACCTTGGGCAAGTGGGACAAAACCTTCACTGCCCAACCTGAGCAGCTCAAATGCAAGAGAGATTCAGACACCCAAACCCCAGCACTCAGTGCAGGATTCCCACCAGTCACCAGGCAGGTTTGTTAATTAGCAGGGTTTGTTAATCAGCACCCAGGATTAGCTGCAGTTAAGTCAGACAGGTGCAGCATTTTACAAGGGCAACTCCTTCAGCTGGAAGGGAAAACTGAGTTTAGACTTGCAACTGGAAAATAAACTTGCAACCCCACAAAATAACAACAAACCCACCCACGAAAATGCTCCTTATTAATTAGAATAAAATACTTGGACTGCCCACAGAGGAAATTATTTTTTCTGATTGGGCAGGGACAGAAAAAGGCAGTTCCAGTCTGTGGACTCCTCAGCACCACCTCACAGTATAATCCATTAATTATTTTGCAGACCCAAGCCCAAATGTTTTGGAACACCACATTTCCAGCTTCAGAACAGCCCTCCAGCTTCTCCCCCAGCACTGTATTTGCAAGAGCTGTTAGAAACATGAAAATCTGAAGGCATTAATATAAAATATGGGCCCTTAAACACCAAAACATTGTGGAAGCCCAAGCTTATTTTGTGTCACAACAGAGCACATGGCTTAAGAACCAGAATTCCCAATGGTCAGCTGGTTTCTTCCAAATTTCTACTTTTATATTTGTTTTCCCTCTTAGAAAATGACAAAAACTCCAAGGGAAAGTGTTTTATGTTGTCCTCTAAACACTTAAAGGGAAATTAAACAATGAACATACTTTCATTAGAAGGAACATCAGCTTTGAGTAACAGTTTCATCATTTGAATGAAAACTAAAATTAAACCTACATGCTATCATTTGAGACCCAAAGAGAGCTAAACCCCACACAAGATAATCCCAGCATTTTATAATTTACATATTTTCCCATCACCATAATTAACCAAAAGAAAACTGGAGAGCTGGCTTAAAAATTATGGGTAAAAGTAGATACTTACCAGCTTAGAACAAACAAAATTACCAGAACACAAGAAAAAACCTCCCAGGTGCCTTTTGGAGCTCAAGCTCAACCTAAATACTGCCAAGGGGTCACACAAAACCCCTTCCCCCAGCTCCTGGAGCATCAATCCCCTGAACCTTTAGTTCCTCCCCACTCTTTGGGAACAGCTGTTATGGCCCCATCCTTTATTTTACAGCTGAGAGTGTTTTACTGCTCCTTCTGTGCTGCTTTTTAGCAGCAAAGTAGAAATAAAAAGTAAAAATAAAAAGTCAGCTTCTGTTTATGGCCGAGGAGTGACCACCAGAGATATCCTGGAATGACACAGTGGCTTAAAGCAGAGGGGTATTCCAGGAGCTGGATGTGGATTTGGGATTTCCCATGGGTAATTTGGGGGAAAAAATCAACAATCCAGGCCAAATCCAGCACTGGGAATGAACCCATTGCCATGGGCAGTGCATTGATATTTTAATACAAAAAATTACACAAATAAATTCCATTAACACTAAATAATTGTTAAAATAATAGACCGAAAAGGTGCTTTCTTTATTTATGGTTCACCCTCAGTCTTGACTGACAGGGGAGGGATATGAGCTCTTCTAACAAGGAATAAATCTGAGGTAAGATAAAGTATTTTTTGTAAGATTTTTTTCTTTTTGCTTTGACAGCTTCTGGCTGTTTTCACAGTTCTCCCAGCCTGTGAATCAGTCCTTAGTTTACTTCATGAATTTCCTCATGACTTTAGCACCTGTAAATATGATTGATTTGAGCCAAATTTGGCAAAAATGCCCCTTCAGGCTCAGTCAGGTAAAAAAGGCTTTCAGTCAGAGTTGGACAAACAGCAAACAGAATTATTAAACCCAGAGGGGACAGAGCTGCCTGCTTTAAACCTGTTCCCTCTGATCTCCACACTCCCTTTATCCTTCCATAAATATAAATATAAATATAAATATAAATATAAATATAAATATAAATATAAATATAAATATAAATATAAATATAAATATATATAAATATAAAATACCTTCCATATGTAATACTTGTAAAAATATATTAAATACCGTCTGTATTTTTAGTAGGATAAATCACAAAACTGGATCACAGCATCCATCCTGTCCCTCCAGCCACCCCCTCCAGCTGCCTGCTGGAGACAACTTTGTGTATTTTAGGAACCAGAAAATGGAAGCAAAACACTTTTAACAAATTATTGCTTTAATATCAGCACTGCAGTTAAAATTGAACAGCCACACAATTATGCTGTATAATTAAAAAACCCAGCAAGATAAAGCTTTTCCATGGCTGGATTGGAAAAAAAAAACCAACAAAATGTCCTTTGGGAAGGGGACATTGTGTTGGTGCACAGTGGAATTCCTTGATTCAAGGAGAAGGAGCAGCTCCAAGCTCCTGTTTTTCAGCAAACTGTTTGAGGGACCTGCAGAAAAATTGGTGCAGAGCTTCCCATGGTGTATCCAGAGCATCCAGGGAGTGATTCCAGGGAATTACAAGCACAGCTCCCAGGATGGGCAGTTTGATAGCGAGGATAATTTATTTCATATACAAGTTCATGTTCTGTTGCACAAGGCTGGGTGTTGTCAGGGTTTAAAATGGAGAGAGGGCTTTCCCTTTGTGGGGTAAGGAGCAGCAGTGATGCCTTTTTGGGCTACCTAGACAAAAGAAAGAGAATAAAAAGCAGATCTATTTATTGAAGGGCCTTCAGGTACATTTAGGGCAGACAAAACCCACCCAAAAATGGACAATGGGTCACAGGGTTCACACTTTTATAAGTTTGGTCCATTTGCATTTTGGGGGTGAATTTTCCAATTCCAGCTTCAGCTGATGAAGTCATTGACCCCAAGTTTGCTGCCCCCAAGTCCCTTTTGTTCCCATCTCTGGGGCCTGAGGCAGTGAGGTGTCCTTGATTGCCAGGCCTGGAGAGGAATTGTTGTGTCTGCCCCAAATGGGGAAGCAGCAGCTCCCAGTGTGTGTGGAGTTCAGAGTTCTACACTAAAGAACTGCAGGGTCACAAATAGATGGAAAATATAATAATATACTATTATTAAATAGAATTTATTATTATTGGTAGTAGTAGTAGCATTAGTATTAGTATTAAATATAATATCATCTCTTTCAAGTAGATGGAAAATAGAAAAGCTGAAATCCTGGAGAGGAATTGTTGTGTCTGCCCCAAATGGGGAAGCAGCAGCTCCCACTGTGTGTGGAGTTTAGAGTTCTACACTAAAGAACTGCAGGATTACAAATATGTGAAAATATAAAAGCTGAAATCCTCAGGCATCAGTAGTAACTCCAACACACCAAAATTGTGTTTTGACAGGTGCTTAATGACACCAGGATTTCACCAGGCATTTCATTTCCCTTTATCATGTCCCTAGCAGGTGGCAGAGGAATGTTCACCACGTCTATCAAACACAACTGCACATCATAATCTGCTGTTAATCACAGAGCAAATTCATTAGGAATTACACACCTCCCTTATTTTAGCATCTGGACATGTGACAAACAAAGCTCAACCCACCAATTTGATTTTCCTGAGCATTATTTCCATCCACTTTCTCTTCAGACTTCAGCACATGTGAGATGACATTGATGCCATTTAAAAATAAGTGTTTGTGACTTGAATTTAAATATTGTAACTTTGGTTTTTTTGACCGGTTAGCATAATAAAATAAACAAGATAAGTCTCATTTTACGTGTTTTAATATTTGCATTTACAGCTCTGGTGGAAGACATGCACTGGAGGGACAAGGAGTAGAGAACAGCAGACATCAGAATCTCTTCAGAACAATGAAAATAATGGGTTAAAAAGATATTTTTCTCTTCAAACCTCGAAGCAGATCCCCCAGCTAAGCAGTGCATGCTGGACTGAGAGGAAACAGGGTTAACAAACAGCTGAAACAGAAAAAAAAGAGAGGGGGAAAAAAAAAAGAGACAATTTAGCAGCACAGCAAGTGCAATATGGAGTTTTTACAGATGGGACTGCTTTGAACAGAAATGGAACTGGAGAGCCTGGGGTTCAAAACAGCTTTGAGGAATCCACGTGGCAAATGCCTTTTCAAGGCAGAATGTCAAAGTCTCACAGTGGAATTCTCAATTAGGGACCAAGACCCCTTCACCTCATCACAGCCATTACCAAGGGCTTTGGTGTTCAGCCCCTGCACAGAGGAAATTGCAGGAGAGCTGCATTAGCCCAGCTTTTAGGCTGGGCTTTTAGGCTGGACTTTTCTTTCCCTTTTCTTACCCAGTTCTTAGGTCTGGTTACAGCATCACAGAAAACAGAAAAAAAACCCCAGCTTTGTTGTAACTGGTGGCTGAGACAGGTGGGAAACACTCAAACCACAAGTCCAGCTGTAATTTTCCTCAGGTTTTGCACTGGTTTTCAGGCCCTGAACCCACCCGTGGCCTTCAGAAAACTGAATTTGTACCAAAACTCTAAAATCTGTAGGGATTGAATCTGAAAATGTGTAGGGTGTCCTCAGACAGCCAAGTCTCAGTAGCACTCCTGATGCATTGAGGAGCTTCACTAATGGTGTGGAAAAATATCTGAAGCTCTCTGTTCAGCTGCTCAGAGTTCTCCTATTGTCTCCCAGAAGGCAGATGCTCATTTAATACCCCAGAAGAGAATCAGTTCAAATGTGCATCTGGCAGGAGCAGGCAGCTCCATCACCAAGGACAGATCCAAGGGACCCTGGGAATGTCACTTTGGAGCAGTCCCTGCCACATCCATCAGGTCCCACATGTCCCACTGCCAAGAGGAACACCCAGCCTGCAGTAAAGCCACACAAAGTTCCTGTGGAACTCCCAGAAATTGGGAATTTTGTTGGACAGGTGTGGAAATCCAGATGTAGAGAGTTTGGTGACAGCTAAGGGAGAATAGGCCTCGGTCCTCCCCGCTGGAAACAGAGCGCAGGAAGGGCCTCAGACTGAAAGAAGGGAAATTTAGGATAACTATTAGGAAGAAATTCCTCTCAGGGAGGGTGGTGATGTTGCCCAGAGCAGCTGTGGCTGCCCCTGGATCCCTGGCAGTGCCCAAGGCCAGGCTGGACAGGGCTTGGAGCAGACTGGGACAGGGGAAGGTGGCCCTGCACGTGGACAAGATGATTTTTAAGGTCCTTCCAACCCAACCCATCCCATCCTCTGTTTCTACTCCATGAGTGCAGCCTGCCAGCAGAGTGCACAGTTTATAGAAAATTAAATCTGCCTCTTTGACTCCTAAACTTTTCTACTAAAAATCAGTGCAGGGACACCCCTGTGCCCAGAGCTGCTCAGGGGGCAGCACCATGGCCACGAGAGGCCTTTTGGCACTAAACTCCATCAGTTCAAGAAGCCACGTGCTGGACAGAAGACCAATGGGAAAAAATCGAATTTGCTGGGAATGCCTCGATGAAGGGAGGAGAGAACAATGCATCTGACTCCATTGATATCAGAAGGCTAATTAATTACTTTATTATACTATATTATTCTATATTATATTACACTAGGTTACATTACATCTAAACTGAATCTGCCAAGCACTCGACTCTGCACACAACTGCCCAAAATCTCATGACTGTCCCGACAGTCCCTACACGTCACTGTCACATTTTCTGGAAAAATCCCTTTGCCAGGATTTCTTCTCCTGGGAAGCTGAGAAGCCTCAGAATAGAATGAAAACAATAATTATCTGATTTGCTTCTCCTGTGTTTTGCTGCTTTGGAATGTGGTTTGGACATTGTTTACCAACTGCTCATTGTTTGATTGGTTTCATGTGAATTGTTTTGATTTAGTGACCAATCATGGTCAGGGACTCTGGAAGCAGTCACGAGTTTTTATTATCATTCTTTGTAGCTTTCTGTCTGTATCCTTTCTGTATTCTTTAGTACAGTTTTAGTATAGCATAATTAATATAATATAATATAATATAATATAATATAATATAATAATATTATAATAATATAATAATATAATAATAAATCAGCCTTCTGAGAACATGTAGTCTGACTCAATTCCTCCTTCTGGGTCTTGGGGACCCAGCAAATACCACACTGACACACACACACATTTGGCCCTGATAGGCCAAGGTACCAAAACACCATCACTGTGGGTAACAATCTCCACATTGCATTCTACTTTTGCATAAAAACGGGCACAGCAAATGAGATAAGAATATTCTTGGGAAGATTTGTGCCTTGCTTTTCGCTGCGAAGAGAAATGTGGGGCTGCACACCTGGCCCTGATAGGCCAAGGAACCAAAACCCCATCACTGTGGGTAACAATCTCCACATTGCATTCTACTTTGGCACAAACACAGGCACAGCAAATAAGATAAGAATTGTTTTTCCTTTCTCTGAGGTTCAGAGAATGTGAAACCCAGAAATATTCTTGGGAAGAATTAACTCTGCCTTGCTTTTCTCTGTGAAGAGAAATGTGGCAACAGCAAAACACGCACAACAACGTGGGCATTTCATCCTGTGGACAAGTTAAAATCAGATTTCTAATATCTGGCAGCACAGTAATAATTACCCTGCTCATAACAGCCTCATTGAATGCAGCAGGGCTGGGCCCATCATTGCAGAAGTGTCTCTGGAGGACAGTTGCAAGCCCCCATTACAATCATCCCCACAGAAGTGAGAGCTGCTGGCAGCAGCACAAATCAGCTCCAGCCAGAGGAGCTCCCGGAGCTGTTAGGGCAGCACACATCCCACCCTGCTGCTGACAATAAAGGAGCTGCTCGCTGCACTCAGCCTTTTTATTATTTGTTTCCCCCTAATTACACTAATTTCCAGACAACACTGATGGCAGCCCAGCAGCATTTGTTCATTCACCAAAGCAGCTCTTGATGCCAGGTCAGGCTTAAAAATAGACTCCTATGTGTTGTGGAGCTCAGTTTGGAGATGATTTCTTGTCTAGAGCGTGAGTGATTACATGGATGAGTTTATCTTACAGCTCTCCAGCTTGCTTTTCCCTTCCCAACCCTCTAAAACCTCATCTGTAATCACACAGTAGATTGCAGCAGGCCATTAGTTTAGAAAATAATCTGTTCGTGCTGTTGAGCATCCAACTTGCCTGTGCATCAGGATGTTATAAATGTTTTATCCCAACTCAAAGTTCTGCTGAGCTCCTTGACATCCATCAGCACAGTCTGGGTTCTGGCCCTAATGCTCCTGGAGGGGCAAAACTCAAATTTTCAGCAAGGTGGATTCTCACAGTTGGAGTTTAAATGAAATTTAAGATATTAAAGCCCTTTTGTGTGGGAAATTGATTTGTAGAGAGTTCTCAGAGCCTGACAGAAGGTTCACACACTGTGCAAACTGTTTGCAAACTTGGAGATAAGAAATGCTGACTTAGGAATGCCATGGAATGGGATAGATATTGTTGAGAGAGAAATAGAGCTAGAAAAAAGATTCAAAGGATGGCCTTGCAAATAAGACTGGATACTTTGGAGAAATAGAACCATGAAATATGCATTGTAGTGGGACCCACAAGGAGTAATTTTAGATTATTGGCTTTACGGCATCTATCTACAGGATGTTGTGGCAAAAAAAAAAGTTGATAGGCCAAGAAAAGCTTCTAGTGTAATTAAAGTCCAATATTGTGTCTTGTAATTAGGAAATACTTGGCTTCTGATTGTGATGGCGTGAATTATAACATCTGTATTGTCTCACCCTTCTTGTGGGACTGAAAATAAAGTAAAAGTTTTTAAAACACCTCTCAGTTACCCATCTCTGAGTCAAGCCATGGAATGGAACAGATATTGTTGAGGGAAAAATGGAGCTAGAAACAAATGTCAAAGAATGGCCTTGCAAATAAGACTGGATACTTTAGAGAAATAGAACCATGAAAGATGCATTGTAGTGGGACTCATGAGGGGTAGTTTTAAATTATTGGCTTTAAGACATTTACAGCATGGTGTGGCAAAAGCTGATAGGCCAAGAAAGTCTCTAGAGTAATTAAAATACAATATTGTGTCTTGTAATTAGGAAATACTTGGCTTCTGATTGTGATGGTGTGAATTGTAACACCTGTATTGTCTCACCCTTCTCGTGAGACTGAAAATAAAATAAAAGTTTTTAAAACACATCTCACTTACCCATCTCTGAGTCAGAAAAGGGTATTGTCCAACACTTTTGGGAGTTGAGAAGAGGCTAAAGTGCCTACACAGCCCCAGCCACAGCTAAACAGCCTGTGAGGTCACTGTGCTGTGACTGAAATTTAATTAAGAGCTGCTTCCACAGGGACAAAAAGGCTTCTGAGGTAAATGCAGCGTTCAAAGGGCACGGAGCCAGGAACTGGCAGCAGTGGCGTGTCAGATCAAAGCCTTATCCCAAAGTTCAGCCTCTCCTCCTCCAAGCAGCTGTCAAGTGTCTCTTGTACACCCAGCACAGCCAGGAGGGCTCCGAAGGAGCTCTCTGGAAAGGAGTTTATGGCAAACAGCTCCGTTCTGCCAGCCTCACACAGCACTGAACATATGCACCAGCTCTCACAGGGCAATTAAACGCCAGCCCAGGCCTGGAAAAAGGTGTTTGACATCTTCCAGAGAGCCCCTGCAGCAGGGCTGGCTGCTCAGAGAGTGAGGTGCTGTGACTCGGTCTGCAGGCCAAGGTTAAAATTCGTCCCTGAATGAATAGTGCTGTGAAAATCCAACAGCTGCTCAGCCACAGGCAGAAAATCCCAGCCTGTTGCTTTTCCTGGGCCTGATCTGTGCCACTGACCACTTTTTTTGTGTTTCCTAAAGGCTGAAAAATCCCAGCTTTTCCTGTGCCTGATTTCTGCCATGCAGCACATTTTTTGTGTGCTTCCTAAAGGCCAAAAAATCCCAGGCTGTTGTTTTCCTGTGCCCAATTTGTGCCCCCAGAACATTTTCTGTGTGTTTCCTAAAGGCTGAAAAAATCCAAGCTTTTCCTGTGCCTCATTTGTGCCACCCAGCATATTTTTTGTGTACTTCCTAAAGATCAAAAAATCCCAGCCTGTTGCTTGCCCTGTGCCTGATTCACCCACTCTCCACCTTTCTGTGTGTGCCTGATTTCTGCCACCCAGCACATTTTTTGTGTGCTTCTTAAAGGCCAAAAAATCCCAGCCTGTTGCTTTTCCTGTGCCTGATTTGTGCCACTCTCCACCTTTCTGTGTGCTTCCCAAAGGCAGAAAAATCCCAACTTTTCCTGTGCCTGATTTGTGTCACCCTCCACCTTTTTTGGTGCTTCCTAAAGGCCAAAAAAATTCCAGCCTGTTGCTTTTCCTGTGCCTGATTCATCCCACTCTCCACCTTTCTGTGTGCTTCCTAAAGGGAGAAAAATCCCAGCTTTTCCTCTGCCTGATTTCTGCTACCCAGCACATTTTTTGTGTGCTTCTTAAAGGCCAAAAAATCCCAGCCTGTTGCTTCTCCTGTGCCTGATTTATGCCATCCAGCACATTTTTGTGTGCTTCCTAAATGCTAAAAAATCCCAACCTGTTGCTTTCCCTGTGCCTGATTCTTGCCACCCAGGATATTTTTTGTGTGTTTCCTAAAGGCTGAAAAATCCCAGCTTTCCCTGTGCCTGATTTCTGCCACTCAGCACATTTTTTGTGTGCTTCTTAAAGGCCAAAAAATCCCAGCCTGTTGCTTTTCCTCTGCCTGATTGGTGCCACTCTCCACTTTTTTTGTGTGTTTCCTGAAACAGTTCTGCTCTGTGACCAAGCATTTGAAAATTGAAATGGTACCCATGGATCAGCCCCATCTTTATGGGTTGTTGTGAAATTCTCTTTCCCTCCACCACTGTATTCCAATTTCAGAGGGTAATAAAAATAAAGAAGAATCCTAAAAAAAAAAAAAAAAAAAAAAAAAAAAACCCAGGATAAACATATTTGTGCTCTGGGCTCCAGTAGCACGTCCAGCATAACATCCTGGTGTTAGATTTGAAATTTTCACTGATTTTAGGGCTAAATTCAGGTTGAGGCTTTGCCATTGATGCTGAGTCAGAGCCTGTCAGCACTCCCTCACTTCTACCCAAGTGTAGGGACGTGTCCAAGAGATTACGCAGATAATTCACACCAAAATCAGGGTAGCACTTTCTTCATAAAAACTGCAGCGAGCTCTCTGTGGAGCAAAGCCTGCCTTTATCTGGGCAAACACCACTTGCAGCAACACAAACATCTTCTCAGGTAGCCCCTAATCTGACAGGGGATTACAGGAGCTGCTGATTTGCTTTGCTTTGTTTTTCCCTCTCTTCAGCTCTTACCTCTGAGTTGCTCCACAAAATGCACAGCAGTTCATGAATGATTGATGGCCACGTTGAGCTTTGCAGAGCAAACCAGCAAACTGAATTATGCTGCTGGTTTTAAAAGAGCAAAGAGAACTCCTGCAAATATCCTGATCCCCCTGAATCATTTTAATGTTGGAAATTTATTCTCAGCAGCTTGAAAAGTCTCAGATATTGATGAAAGGCAGGGATTTTTAAATACCTACACATCTCTGACTGGCTTTGTGCTGCGGGATTTCCCCTGAGTCGTGTCTTGAGATGAAAGTCCTTGTTCACAAGAAACACGTAACCAAACAGACTCTGTGTGAGCACGTCCTGGGGATGAGGAGCAGCAGGGAACACACAGAAATGGAAATTAAATTAGAAGTATCAATTGAACAGCACCATGAATATGCACCATAATGTACAGCCAGCCTGGGATTCGCACACCTGGAAGCAGCTTCAGGGAAGGGGTGTGAGAAAGGGGCAGCTCCTGTCACAGTGAGGGAGGAATTTTATTCCAGGAATTATTTTATTTATTATATTATTTTATTTTTTTCAAGTAAAAAAACCAACCAAACAAACAAACAACAAAAAACCCACTGCAGCACGGGTGGAAACATGACTGGTACCAAAGTTTGTGGTCAGGTGGAAAGAACATTTATTATAAAATAAAAGGTTGGGCTCTGCTTCCACAGAACCAAAAACCCCAAAGTTAACAAAAGAAGCTGAGCTGGCAGTTTTAAGTCAAGACTAAGTTTACTGCTGACTAAAACTAGGCTGGAATTCTGCCACTGGAGCTGTGTGTTAATGGAATTAAATCATCAGTCAAACAAAAAGTAGAAACCTTTAACATAAAAATAAACCTTAAGACAAAAAATATACACTAGCAAAAAAGGTTCAAACCAGAAAATTAGCATTTGAATTGAGCATAGAGATTTTACTCTTGCTATGAAGGGTGTTATTTGGAGCTTTAGAGGGTAGTTGTGGGTGAGGAATGATGGAATTAAAATTCACTTGTATTTCATCCACCAGCAGCTCAGATGCTGGGTTTCAAATGGAAGGAAAACAGAGAATTTTTGTGGATAAAGGAAAGAGAGGAGCAAAAAGGAGACTCCAAGGAAGATTTGCTGACAGAGCAACACCCAGAGTTATGGGACTGGAGAGATCCAACCCTGGTGATGAAGGAAGAAAGATCTCAGTCTGTTCTGGAAGATTCTAAGGCAAAGGAGGCACACAGAGCGCACAGCCCTGGTGATGAAGAAGAGGGATCTCAGTTTGTTCTGGAGGATTCTAAGGCAAAGGAGGCACACAGAGCACACAGCCCTGGTGAGGAAGAAGAGGGATCTCTGTTCTGGAGGATTCTAAGGCAAAGGAGGCACACAGAGCATACAGCCCTGGTGATGAAGAAGAGGGATCTCAGTTTGTTCTGGAGGATTTTAGGGCAGAGGAGACACACAGGGCACACAGCCCTGGTGAGGAAGAAGAGGGATCTCTGTTTGTTCTGGAGGATTCTAAGGCAAAGGAGGCACACAGAGCGCACAGCCCTGGTGAGGAGGAAGAGGGATCTCTGTTCTGGAGGATTTTAGGGCAGAGGAGGCACACAGAGCACACAGCCCTGGTGAGGAAGAAGAGGGATCTCTGTTTGTTCTGGAAGATTTTAGGGCAGAGGAGACACACAGGGCACACAGCCCTGGTGAGGAAGAAGAGGGATCTCTGTTTGTTCTGGAGGATTTTAGGGCAGAGGCACACAGACAGACAGAACACTGAGCAGACATAAAGAGCTGCTCCCTGCTCTGTGAAAGCTCCCGAGGGCAGCACAGCTCTCCTGTGCTCCCAGGTGTCAAATCTCACCTTTTCCTGAGGCTTCAGCTCATCTGGAGCTGCTGCCATTATTGAAAATTGAGTCTGAAAATGAGGAGATTAAAGCTCTGATGGGGAATGGATGGGTGACATTTCCTGGGGCTGCCAGGGATGCTCTACAGAAAGCATCACAGGAGGAGCCCAGGCACACAAAACCTCCCAATTAATTGAGCACAGGAGTAATTGCAAGAACAAAGCCATGCAGGAGTCTGGGCCATGACTTCCCCTTTTTTTAGCAAGCCAAATGAAAGCTGCCTCAGAAGAAACAGGGACATAACTGTTGAGCAATTTTGAAAAGTTGGTGGAAATGAATGGAACTTCAAAAAGATAAAATAAAATGTTTTCAAAAGCCCTCATTATTGTAGCAGAGAGAAGAAAGAGTGTTGGGTCAGTGGGAGAGCCAAGGATTGTGTGGAAGCAAAGGGAAAATAAAGGCAACTGATCAAAAATTGTAACTCCCCTTGCTTGGGACAAAGCTTTCCCCAACTTAGCTGCAATTTTGGAGCCAGCATCAACGACATCCATGGAACCACCACAAACCCAGGCTTGGCCCTTCAAAGGCTTCAGCTGGAGAGGCAAAGTCAGCCCCACAGGGCTCACAATTACCCCCACACAGCCCTGCTCCAATATTCCAGTGCCGCCTCTCAAGGGGGGATTTCCTGCTCCTGCCACAGCCTCGTGGGCAGCACCACTGGTGTTTCCTGCAGACACAGCCAGACACATCTGAAATTATTGAAGGAATTCCTCTTCCTCTTCTTTTTTTCTTTTTCCTTTTTTTTTTCCTTTTTTGCCAAATCCAAGTGAGAGCATCCCAGACTTTCCAATTCAAGACATCAGAAATGCAAAGGCTTATAATTCCACCATTCCTCACCCACAACTACCCTCTAAAACTCCAAATTACACCCTTTATAGCCAGAGTAAAATCTCTATGTTCAATTCAAATGTTAATTTTCTGGTTTGAACCTTTTTTTTTTTTAAGCGTACATTTTTTGTCTTAAGGTTTATTTTTGTGTTAAAGATGTTTTGAGGGGGTTTGGATGGGGTAAAATGTTGTGCTGAGGTATTTAAAAATACCTGGGTTTGTGGTGTGGGCTCTTATTGTTCAGGCAAGAAAATATGTGGTCTAATGCACTTTTAGTTGTATCAGATAAAATTCAGGATGTGTTTCCTGAGGTGAAATTCAGGATATGTTTCTTGTTGGTGATTTTTATCTATTTCAGTGCAGCTGAGGAAAAAAAAAATAGTTTACTTGGTATAAATAAAGAAAGAGCATAACCACCAAGGAGAAAAAAATAAATAATTCTCCTATTCCCTCACTTGTAGAGCTGCTGGAAGTAAAATTTAATATAGAAAGCCAGAAAGGAGAAAGTGAAAGTTCAGCAAGATGAAATTTCATCGGGATAAAGTGAGTTAGTCCCTTGTCTGGGAGATAATCAGTTTGGGGGCAGCTGTGGGAGCTGAGGCTGGGCGGGGGCTGACCCTGGCTGGGACCTGGGGCAGGTGCTGAAATGGGCAAGCACCAGGACATGAGTGCTGGGAAAACGTGCTCCAGGTGGTTTTATGGACAGCAGCTGCCCAAAACTTGATTTAAAATGAGAGGAATGAGGGATTTGCCAGAGTTTGACGCTGTTGCTCACGGGGAGATGAAGGAAGCATAAAGAGAAGTCCTGGTGATGGAACACATCGCCCTCCAAGCATTTCTGGGCTGGGGTTTTCTCTCCTCATGGCTGGCTCCAAGGATTTCTCTCCTCATGAGTTCTCCAAGGATTTCTCTCCTTGTGGATTCTCCAAGGATTTCTCTCCTCGTGAGTTCTCCAAGGATTTCTCTCCTCATGGGTTCTTCAAGGATTTCTCTCCTTGTGGGTTCTCCAAGGATTTCTCTCCTCGTGAGTTCTCCAAGGATTTCTCTCCTTATGGCTGGATCCAAGGATTTCTCTCCTTGTGGGTTCTCCAAGGATTTCTCTCCTCATGGGTTCTCCAAGGATTTCTCTCCTCATGGGCTCTTCAAGGATTTCTCTCCTCGTGGGTTCTTCAAGGATTTCTTTCCTCATGGCTGCCTCCAAGGATCTCTCTCCTCGTGAGTTCTCCAAGGTTTTATCTCCTTGTGAAATCTCCCAGGATTTCTCTCCTGGTGGATTCTCCAAGCATTTCTCTCCTCATGGGTTCTCCAAGGATTTCTCTCCTGGTGTCTGGCTTATTGAGAAGGGTTTTATGAAGTAATTAATTAGTCCTTGCTCACAGAAAGCAGGCAGAGTGCTGGCTCTTCAGGAGGATGGTGGCTGAAGAGCTCAGTGACTATTGAAGGTAATAAAATGTCTGTATTTTCAACCAAGAAACACTGATTAAATTGCACTGAGGGTCACAGTTAGATAAGTGCTGTGCTATTGATAGAAAAATTAAACCAGATGTAAACTGACTGTTCTGACCCCCAGAAATGAGCTGAAGTTCCCTGGATTTCTGGCTGAAATGGATTAATTTGGAGTGGTATTAGAATGTAGCAGGACTTGTGGCAATTCAGAGGAATTTTGCCTGATAAATTCATGTTGTAGAGGCACAATTTGGGTTTGTACACGTTGATCTGTTGGGTGTCTGATTTCCTTTGCACTGCTTTGATAATATTGAGGAGTTTGAGCCTTGCCTTAGTTTGGTGATACAGAATTTGGTGTTTCCACAGGCTCTGATCATTTGCAGGGCTTTTGATTGAGGTGCCTCCACTGTGTCAGGTGAGTTATGGCAGTTGGGAGGAATATAATTCACAGAAATTCAGTGTTTGACATAAAACACAGCAGAAAATGCACTGAGTGTCCTCCTGCTGCAGAAAGAAATCACAGCCTGAATAAACTCATCTGTTTTTTCCTGAGAAAAAGAGAAACTCAGAGAGTTGGGCTGGCAGTGAAAGCACCTCAAGGGAGGAATGATCCCTTGTAGAATAAGAGGCAGAGAGTAAAGATGGATCCATCAGTTTCTCTTGAAATGGAGGAGTTTGCTGCTTGTTACTTGATGGGGACATAAAAAAATGAAGCAGACTGATATTCCCCACTCTGCCATTGAGACTCTGTGAATTTATCACCACTTGTCACCTAAAATGCTGAATTAAGTGCAGAGGGTGAGAGGTGGTTTTTCCCCAGTGCTCCCAGGCTTCATTTAAATCAGGAATTGGAGGGTGGCTATTTACAAATGCCAATTTTCCCTGTCTAGTGAGAGAAACAAACTCCTTTAGGGAATGATTTGCATCAGCCCTGACTTAGCTCCAGCCTCTGCTGCACTTTGCATCAATTGGCTTCCTTAGCTGAAATTAGCCCTGAGTGCTCCCAGAGGTGCCAGGTCCATTGCATTCCTGAAGCACAGCGAGATCCTGGGCAGGAAAATGAGAATTCCTCTGGAAAATGAGAATTCCTCTGTCCTAAAGCTGATGCTGCAGCTGTGTCTGAGGGGAAAGCACTGGCTGAGCATAAAGTGGGTTTTCCACCCTGGGAAAAGTGCAGTTCTCCCTGTTTATAAAATATATCGATCCTGTTTAAAAAATATATTGATCCCGTTGATAAAATAAATCAATTGCCCATAATCCTGAGCTGTGCCTTGTCTCAACTGGAGCAATCCAGGGAATTAGTGGAGTTGCCACCTGACCTGGCAAGGGGCTGATCCCAAGGTTTATGTGGATATGTGGGCATGACTGAACACCACTTTTATTTTGTGCTCTAATCAGAGCCACCTGCATTTAAGCTTTTGTGTGTATTTCACCTGGAACACCCCAATTTTTCATTATCAGTGTTGGATTTGCCACTGAGGAGCAGTGATTTTTACACCTGGGAGCTGAATGCTGATGGGGCTGGAAGAAGAAAGAGTGAATGTGCCTTGTTGCAACTCTGAGGGTGTTTTTGGGGAGGGATTTGTGCTTTAATTTTGCCAATGAACTTGGAATCTCAGGCTCTTGGCAATATTGCCAATATTGGGGATGTGCTTTAATTTTGCCAATGAACTTGTGAATCTCAGGCTCTTCATCTCGTTTTGCTATCTACAAGAGCCATTTGAAGCAGGAAGGTTTCTGGGCTGATTTATCAACTTTTGGCCCTTAAAAAAAGACTGAAAAAGGAGTTGTTGTCGTAGCATGAGCTGTCAGTGGTGCTGAAATCAGAGATCAGGAGCACCCCAGGAATGATGCAGGAATTCCAGCCTGGGACACCCAGCCAGGACACACACAGATTCCTCCATCTTTCCCCCTGAACCCCCATTCTAAAACCCTCAAAAATCTATTTTTCACCCCATGACAAACTATTATTCTACTTAAACTTTCTTGACTTGTAATTCTTCCTATAAAGGTTGGTAATTGTTTTTTCCAAGGGCTAAATCAAAGGCACAGTGGTCTGGGGCTCTGTGCCAAGGTCTGAGACCCTGGGCAGGGTCTCGAGTCCTCCAGGGCAGCCAGAGGGATTTCCTGGGTTCTGACAGTACAATTTGGGCAGTGCACCTTGCAGAGGCTACACTCAAGCTGAATGATGCTCATGAGTTTTTCACACAATTATAAGTTTGGTCTATTTGCATATCAGGGGTTAATTCTTCAATTACAGCTTCAGGTAATGAAGTAATTTACCACCAATTTTCTCCCCTCTCAATTCACTTTTGTTTATACTTTTTGGGGCCTGAGGAAATTGGGTGTCCTTGGGTTCCAGGCCCAGAGGAATTGTTTTGTCTGACCAAAATGTGAAGAGTTTAATATATACATATATATATACATAATACATATCTATCTATCTAGTTATATAGTTTTATATATATGTATAGTTTGATATATGGAGTTTTATATATATATTTTATATGTAGAGAGATATATAGATATGTAGAGATACAGATATATATAATATATTAACAGTATATATATAGTAGTATAGATAGTACATATATATCTATGTGTATATATGTATGTGTATATACATATATATATACATACACACATATATAAACAGTTATATATACATATATATAGTTATATATACATATGAATTATGCATATATTATATACATACATATATATTATTATATATGTATATAATATATATATTATTTATATGTATTATATATATGTATATATTATATATTATTATATAATATAATATATATATTATTATATACATACATATATTATATGTATATATATACATACATATATATTATATACATACATATAGTTATATATACATATATATAAATAGTTATATATATACACTTTATGTGGAGTTTAGAGTTAGGCCCTAACGCAATACAGGATTTGAAAAATATAAAAACTAAAATCTTAAGGCATAAATCTGACTGATTGATGCCTTAAGATTTTAGTTTTTACATTTTTCAATATAAAAATCAGACTGGCTGAGCATGCCCTCCATCAGTCTGCCCTCAGAGCATCCTTGGGAGAAGGTGGGAGCGGGGCAGGTCTGCCAGGCACTGCTGGTAACTCTGAGCTGGCTGCTGAGGGGAATAAAATGGGCCAGGTAATGTCACGCAGGAATAATTTTATTTATATTGTTGAGGGAACACGTGGGATGAGATGGGGCTGCTCCCATTGCTGTGAACTCGGTGTAAATTTAACCCTGGAGGTGCTGGTGCCTCACAGATGAACAAACCTGAGCTATTGCATGCCGGCCATGCCCGCTGGAGCTCTGCCCACAGGATCGATGGGTGTTGGGAGGCTGGGTGGGGACACCAGAGCTGTGGCTGTGCCTGAGCTGGCTCTGATGCCAGGCTGGCCCTGCCCCTGTGCCTGAGCTGGGTGGAGAGGCCAAAAGGAAATATCTCTCTAGCTGGAATAAAGCAATCACTGCAAAAGTGAGCAGGAGTCCCCAGCACTGCCTCCCTGCTGCACTTTAATTGCATTGTACAAACAGCCCATAATTTGCAATGTCGGTTTTCCTACTTGGCTTCTTTGTCTTCCAGCTCCTTTTTTGTCTCGTTTTATGGAACTGTAATGTGCTGTGATAGTTCACATCCCTTCTCCTGACCTCAGCTCATGACAGATAAATTCTTACAAGGATTTGCACGAGATGAAACCAGACAGAAATTACATTCCTCGGTGTTAACATGGCCCTTCCGTAATTGAAATTAATTTGTGGTTAAGGGTACAAGAGAATTACAATTTTCTGGAAGTAACATGAAGGGATAGACAGCTTTGTATGAACAGAGCCTGCAATAATTATGTGTGAATGTCATAGAAGGGTTGGGGAACTTTTCTCTGTGTGGCTTCAGATTTGTGCAGTGATTTTCACGTGGCCTCTGCTGGAGGATCACAACATGAAAAAGAGAGGGAAGAAAAGTGATGATTTCACTGATTTTGAAGGAATGTCCATTTTCTGCTCTGCTGGAACAGCTAAAATTTCTATTTGGGGCCTTGAACATATTACTTTTACATCTGAAAGAATTAATTGATGGATAATTACTGGGCTAGGGAGTGAAACACCTGCAAACACTGAAACCCCTTCTCCAAGAACATTCTCAAGAAAAAACACTGTCAGTCAGTCTCCTTGTTAGCTCAGTCAAGTGGCCACAAGGAGTTTCCAGGCATGAACAAAAACCCTGCAGATGCTCCACCTTCATTATTATTCACACAAACCTGCCTTCCCTTCTGCTCAGCATTTCATGGTCTGATAAGCAGGACAGCACATCCTGGAAGGGAGCAGAGCCAGCCCAGCCCTCCATCCTTTCTGCTCGGCTGGAATTCCTATAAATAGACACAACAAGGGCTCCTGGCTCCCTTGTTAGCAGTTGGGTTTTTCACCAGAGCTGCCTGATGTGCTCCTTGGACCTTGAAGGGTTTCTCCCATGCTGGCTGTGAGGTGTGGGTGGCCTAAAACTCCTAGGATTGTCCCAGGGAAAAAACCAGCCAAAGGTCTGTGGGTGTCCCTGCCTTGCACAGCAGGGAGAAGCCCCTTCTCATGGCTTTGGTTTGCTGGGGTGGTTCAATTTTCAGTGTGTTTGGGGTGGAATGGATGATCCCTGTCCAGCCTGGTAGTAATTACATGTCCTCTGAACAGACAGAGACGTGGTTCTCTCGGGAAAATCCTGGGAGAAAATAGATAAAATAATGCCTTAGATGAGTCCTGGCTGGAGGTGTCCAGTTGTAAGGTTTGGTTTAGGAGCTGAGGGCCTGGTGGAAAGGCAAATCCTTTCTTTCCCCTTCTCAAATGATGCACAAACTCCTCCCACAGTGATCTCTGTGCCAATCCATGCTGTAAATCACTGTGGTTTAAAGCCATTTACTGGAGATGATGTGACTTGTGTGCTCCAAACTTCCCCCCAGGAT
The DNA here is from genome assembly GCF_012460135.2 of Molothrus ater. Taxonomy (NCBI): domain Eukaryota; kingdom Metazoa; phylum Chordata; class Aves; order Passeriformes; family Icteridae; genus Molothrus; species Molothrus ater. The sequence continues at coordinate 4,158,254 of NC_050499.2, forward strand.
TGGGAAACACTCAAACCTCCCAGCTTTTAGCCAGGAAAGGATCCATTCTCAGTCTCAAGTGCCTCTGACAGGCTGACAAGTGCTCGGTGCTTTTATATCAGCTTATGGACAACACTCTGTGCAACTCAGCTGCTGGAAGGGCTCAGAGCTCTCTAGAACTGCTTTGATAAAATTGAAGGGTTTGAGCCTTGCCTTAGTTTGGTGATACAGAATTTGGTGCCTCCACAGGCCCTGATAATTTGCAGGGCTTTTGATCGAAGTGTCTCGACTGTGTCAGGTGGTTTGTGGTAGATGGGAGGAATATAACTCACAGAAATTCAGTGTTTGACACGAAATACAGCTGAAAGTGCTGCATTTTTCCTGAGCTGATACAGCAATAACATCTTTAAAGGGAATAGCTGCCCACAAACAAGCAGAGAACTGTGGCATTCACGTTCTCTGGAAAAATCCCTTTGCCCAGGATTCTTCTCCTGGGAAGCTGAGAAGCCTCAGAGAAAAAGGAAAACAATAACTATCTGATTTGCTTCTCCTGTGTTTTGCTGCTTTGGGATGTGTTTGGAGATTGTTTACCAACAGGCGATTGTTTTATTGAGTTGTTTTTACTCTTTGGCCAATCAGTGTCAAGCTGTGTCGGGACTCTGGAAGAAGTCAGGAGTTTTCATTATTATCTTTTTAACATTCCATAAATATCCTTTCTGTATTCTTTAGTACAGTATATATAGTATTCTTTATTATAATATAGTATCATAAAATAATAAATTAACCTCCTGAGAACGTGGAGTCAGATTCATCATTCCTTCCTTCGTCTGGGGTCAACACAAACACAGCAGAGAACCAGGCTGTTGTAGGAGCAGAGCTTTGCTGCTTTCCCCCAGGACGAGCCCCTGGCAGTGTGAAAATGCCTTTTCCCCACCCCTCCAGCCTCACTGCTCGCTGTCCAGCTGCTGCACTTGAGAAAGGAGAAAAACCAGAGCTGCTTTCCTTTCTGTGCTCCCTGGCAAGTGAAACAGCTGGGAGGAAGCTCCCTCTGAGCTGCTCCCCACGTTCCCATGGAAACCCCCGGCTCCAGCAGCTCCTCCAAAGGGCACAAGCTGTGGGTGCCTGTGAGTAATGATGTTCACATGCTGCTGAGCCTCATCCTTGGGCACCAGCACATCCCTCCTGGCACTGGTTGCCTTGGTGATGGCGTTTGGGCAGGTTTGCAATGCAAAGCAGAGGTTTCTGCACCTCTTGGAGCTGAAATCTTGGAGCCATGGGTTCCTCTCCCAGCATTTCCTGCTCAGTGCATGCAGAACTCCTGGATGTGTTGAAAAATTCTCTTTCTGAATGATGACTCCATTTAAGGGGTCCTGAAAAATGAAAAATGATGGGAAATTTGGTGTGGGTTGATTGAACAGTTTCTCTGCTGTCTTAAAAAGGCTTAAGCCCTTGTTTGAGTACCTGAAACCTTATTTTGTCATTCCATGTCAAAAGTATTGGCAGAGAGATGACTTCTCTTGATATTCAACAACTCTCTTCTCTTTTGATTCAATAAACTGCTTTTAATCTGTTGGTTCTCCTCTGTTTTGAGTTGTGTGGCTTTATGGGGCACCATAACAACAAAAAAAAGCACCAGCAAAGACTTTTGCAGTTCACAGGAAATCTGAGATAAACTCTGCTGTATTTGTAGCCTTTCTATATAAAGTGCAACATCCAGTAAAATAAAAATAAATGGATGCTTGCTCTGAGTGCACTGAAGTGGAGGGGGAGAAGGGAAAAGGACATTTCTTTCCAAGGAAACTGCAGCAATAATTTAGGGAGGCACAGAGCATTGCTCAAGGGTTTTTGAGCTGGCATCTTCATTTTAATGGCTAAGGGCAGCCTGGTGTTTCTTGTTCCATTTTTTTTCAGCGTGTTTGAGGGTGATTCCACCTCCTCACTAGAACAGCCTCTCATTTCATGCTGAGTTCTCTGTGGGAGAGAGGCAGGGTGCAAAATCCTAAACCCCAGGTGTCATCAGAGCTTTTTGGGCTGTTTTATTTGTAGGCATCCCCAGGTGACAGAGCACCTGTGGCTGCTCCCAACAAGGCCTGTGTCAATGCAGCCCTTGATTTCCTTGTGCAGTAGATATTCCTGCTTTTCATGGGTAAATAACCAAGGGAGGAGGTGTAAAATCCAGGCCAGGGAAGGGCAGGTTTGTTGGTTTTTTAACAGGACTCTCACACAGAGGGAGGACTTTCTCCTTCTGCCTCTTCCTGGCTCTGAGAAAGCTCAGCTCTGGCAGGGCCCATTAATTTTTAATTTAGTCCTCTCTCTGCTGCACTGCTATTGTGGTTTATGAGGATATTATGCTGGAACAGAGGCCTGTAAAACAGGATTTTAAAGTTTGGAAAAGCCATGGTTGTCATACATAATATGCACGCTGTAGTAGAAATGAGTGGGTATTTATAGCACAGCTAATATTAATTATTTTTATTGTGATGCCAGCCCTGCAGGTCAACTGAAGAGTAAGTTGCTGTGGAAGCCAGAAATCTCCAGGCATTAAATTATATTAATATGAAATGTTGAAAAGTGGTTAATTTGTACTGCTGGTTTTGTTTAAAATGTTTTCCTGTATAAAGCCATATCTCCAGTATGATACATTATTGTTAGGAGGGATATAATTCAGTCCCATTACTGGGGAAGCCCATGTGCTTTATGAAAGGGAGTCCATCTCTGCCTAAAATAAAGAACTCCAGCAAAATAACACTTTTTTGAATGGCAAATTGCTGTTTTTAACTGCTAACCACATCTCTGTTGCCTGTGCTTTGTCAAGGTTATTGGCGGTATGAAAATCTTCCTGTTGCCTCCAAACTTCCACAAATTCCTCAAAGGGATGTTTATTCCCCTTGCTTCATGGAAAAACCCCTGTGAGGGGAAGCTGACAGCAAAACTCTGGCTGTGATTGTGTGAAGCTTTGGGAGGAAAGCTCGGGAGGATCAGGGGAAAAGCCCTGCAGTGTTTGGAGGAGCTGTTTGGTACCTTCATGTGCTGGATCCCTGCAGGGCATGTGAGGTGGGGGCTTTTGAAAGCGCCTGTTATGTTTAAGAGGGAGAAATTGCTTCCCCTAAAATCTCCTCCTGAGCTGATAATTGTGGTGGTGTTTGAGGGTCCCCAGGATGAGGGAAGAGATGAGAATCTTCACTCCACGTTTCAGAAGGCTGATTTATTATTTTATGATAATTTGCAGAGACCAGAACAGGCACCTTAATCAGTGAATCAGTTTTTGATCCAATCCTTAAATATTTTATCTTATGGACCCATGTTACAGTGTAAGCTTTCTTAGCCAATCACGTTATGACACACAAACTGCAGCACTGCATTCTAAACTCCTTGTTTATCTTTGTAATATATATTACATTAAAATTGCTATACTATATATTATAGTATATATATATTATAGTATATATATTATAGTATATATATTATTATATAGATAATATTTTATTATTATTGCTTAACTAATATTATAGATATAATAATATTATATTATTATTGCTATACTATATATTATATTAAAATTGCTATACTATATATTATAGTACATATATTATAGTATATATTATATTATTATATATAATATTTTATTATTATTGCTTAATTAATATATATATATAATATTATATTATTATTGCTATACTATATATTATATTAAAATTGCTATACTAAAACTGTACTAAAGAATAGGAGAAAGGATTTCATCAGAAGGCTAGAAAAGAATGCATAATAAAATCTTGTGACTGACCAGAGAGTCCAACACAGCTGGACCATGATTGGTCATCAAGTAGAAACAATTCACATGGAACCAATCAAAGATGCACCTGTTGGTGAACCATCTCCAAACCACAGATAATTATTGTTTACATTTCATTTCTGAGGCCTCTCAGCTTCCAAGGAGAAAAATCCTAGCAAATGTATTTTCCATAAAATATGCCAGTGACAGATAATTTCCTAAAAGCTCAAATTCTGGCATTGCCCTGGAATGGACCCCTCAGCTGCTGTGCCCTGGGTGCTCCACCAGAGCTGTGCCTCAGCTGATTGCATGGAAATAGAGACTCGTTAAATTGATCTTTAAATAATCAGGGAATGATTCAGCTTGGATCTGCTGAAGAGGAGAGTGAATTGATGAATGTTTGCAAAATACCCGTGCTCTGCGTGCCTGGAAGCTGCCAAGGTGAAAGTCTCACAGCTTTGGAACCGGGGGCTTTTCCAGCCTCCTGCGCAGAACGTGCAAGGTGAGGAACGGCTCCCGCTGGGTTGTGACCTCATCTGGGGATCTTCAATTGGATCAGAGTGAGGACAAGGTTGGGGTTGTTTTCTCTACCTCAGCCTGAGAAACCACTCGAATCAGGAACACCAGAAACACTTCAGGAACACCAGAAACACTTCAGACCTGGCTTGTTTGCTTGTGGGGACAATGAAGAGCCAAGAACTTGAGGCAAGGCTTGGGCTGTGCTGTGCATTGCCTGAAGAGCTTCAGGAGCAGCTGATTGCTCTTCTTCTTGAAAAGGCTGCTGCCAGAGAGGGTGACTGATTTGAGAGGCTCATGCAGCCTGAAAATTGCAGCGTCTCAAATCCCTGAAGCCTCCCTCCCTGCAAAAACACAGGAAGATAATGAAAACTTGATGAAGCGCAGGAGGAAGTTCCTCGTCAGCACACTGCAGCGGTGGGGAATCGGATTTTCACAGCTCACTAACCCCTTAAGTGTTTAATAAATCCCAGAGATCTGCTCCAAGGATAAGGTGGCCCTGCTATCTGAGCAGACAGACTCTACCTGCTGTCATCTTTCTTGAAGCTGACCCTGCTCAGCAGGACCAATTACCCAGCTAACAAAGTGGAGACAAGCAGCTCCTTGTGCCACCCCATCCCCGGAGCTGGAGGCGTTCTGGTTGCCATGGCAGCATTGCTTGAGATCCTGATAACAGATAAAGCAACCAGAATAAGGGATGGAGGCTTTCCTCCTGCTTTTCTGGATGGATTTTCCTGGTTATTCATGTTTTGGAAAACACTTGTGCATTCACACACCCCCACCTAGAGAAGCAAACATCACCAGAAAAATGACCCAGTCTGTAGGTGAACAAGCATCAGCTAGAGTTGGTCCTCAGAGGAATAATTTCCAATGTAAGTTTGTCCTTTCCTCTGTTAGTGTACAGAGCAGTAACTAGATAAGTCCTCAAAAGGGCTCCGTGTTCTTAAAACTGAACTACATAGCTTAGGAACTGACATGGAGACAGTAATTCCAGCAGGTTGTTTTTTCTCACTTCTGATGACTAATTTATTTTATCTGTTTTGACAAATTTAACGTGGCTACCGTACAGGTTTAAAAAGATATGAAGAAAGCTTAAAAGCGTGAATTTAGAGGCGTTATCAAATAATTTTAGTAATTATTTTTCTGTAAAATTTGTCAGCGGTAATCTGGCAGGGTGAGGAATGGGCTGCTCCAAGCAGCTGTGGACACTTGCTGTGGTGAATTGGCAAGCTGGAAGCGTGGTGGGTGCTGAGGCCAGGCTGGTGATTGAATTTCTGTGCTGCATGAGGGAGCTGACCATGAATAGCCACAGGAAAAGGCTCCTTTGCGCAGGGAAACCACATCCCAGGCTTTCCCAAAATTCACTTTTTAAGCCGTTGTGCCTTGTGCAGGTGACACTTGTTGTGCGTGTCAGGGTAAGAATTCCTGCCTCTGCACACTCAGCTGCTCCTTGAGGAGTTCCTGCTGGCCATTGAGAGGAATGAGGGATTTGTCTTCACAAACAAGCTGGTAGGTAAAACTAGAACTGAGAGATAAAAGAAACAACGGGAAGGATCCCATTGTTGATCCCATTCTGATTGATGAGTGGAAAAAAAGATATTTGCCTTTACAAACAAACTGTAGGTTTGCTGATAAATGAAATTAGACAGTGAAAGATGAAAGAAACAATGGGGAAAAACCCTAAATTGCATAAGAATTAAAATGAAAAGGCAGGATTATACATGAGAGGGGAATCTCTGGGATCAGGTGTTCTGAGAAGTCTGAACCTCTCAAGGACCTCAGAAATGGGCAAAGAGAGAAGGGAAATGTGGCTGGGAAATTGGGATAAAAAGGAGGCTGAGTCCTCCAAAAATTGGAGAGAACCCAGGGGAACGGCCCATGGCCTCTGCCTTGATTGGAATGAATTCCAGGACTGCTCTGTCTCCTTTTTGGACATCATCAACCCCTGGTGTTTGCGGATGAATTTTCCTGACACCATGGATTGTAGGTCTGGGCAAATGAGGATTTCAAAGCTGAGACCCTTCCCAGGAGGGGCAGCTGATGGGACCAGGCCATTGCTGTCCCAATCAGCTGCGGGTGGCAGGAGGCCCAGCTGGCACCTCAGAATTGATCTTGGGGATGAGCTCCTTGCCTCTCCACCCAGGGGAATCCCTCTGGCATGTGTGCACTCACACTTTATTCTTTTGGAGAATTTTCCTGTTTCCAGTTTCCAGTTCTGAGCCAGACAACAGCTTTTGAAATCTGGGAGGTATTTTTTGGCGTTTGAAAAATTTTGATCAAAAAGGGCAACTCTAAAAGTTTTCCCCTCGTTTTTACAGCCTGGCTGTCTACACAGAATTATGAGAAGTCTGAACTTATCTTCTGACAGGTTGACTTGCATCTTTGAACAATCCAGCGAAATTTAAAACAAGTGGAGCCAGCTTTGATGCAGGTGGTCCAGGACTGGCAGCCAGCTGGATTTACTGATATTATTGTTTAGGGATCTTAGGAAAATTTTGTCTGACCTTGCCTTGGTTTTCCTAGTCAATATTAAAAGTACTGACTGACCTTGACTCATTTAAATCTGGTTAATGTGCCTCAGCCTGGGGAGGATTAACAATTCCCTGTCCTGATGTTGCAGATAACGAGATTGTGCCAAACCCAGATGACTTTCTCTGCACATAATGGTTGTATTTTGTGCAGTTTTATTCTTTTTTGCCCTGGCAGAGCAGTGATTGAGGCCCATCCCTGTTCCAGCCTCGTACAGCTGCAGTTGTGGGTCAGAGCAATCGAACCTGGCTCAAATAATTGCTGATTAACATGGCCAAGCTGTGGCTCAGCCCTAAAAACAGGGTCTGGTTCTGTAGAACTGGGTTCCAAGTGGTTTTTTTAAACAACATCTGTAAGAAATGAAGCATTTGTGCCCTTTGGGGATGTGAGATGTTGCCTGTGAGGGCACAGACCTAGAATGGCAGCAGCGAGGAATTGATTTGCATACAAAAGGCAAATCCTTTACACAGTGCAGATAATGCACATTGTAAAACAGTTACAATAACATTCACCACAGCCATGAAAACAATTTTACAGCAGATTAAACACACTTAGAAAAAGGGGAAAGATGAGTGAGAAGGCAATGCTGACACTAAATTAGACTTGAGTCAGCAACAGTGGGAGAACAGAGGAGAAAATGAGAAAATGTTCCAACGTCCTGCTGCATTTTTTTCCCCCCCAGGCCAACTCCATTCTGTGCTCACCTATTTTGTTGAGTTGGGAAGATTTTGTTGGGAAGATTTGGTTGAGTTGGGAAGATTTTCTCCCTGAATTGTGGGAATTAGTGAGAAATACTGGAAGTGAGGTGAGCATTACCTGGAATAGGGCTCAGAGGGCATGGCTCTGCACAGAGAGTGCTTTAGTGGGTTTGTTCTCCCTTCTCTGTCATGTCAAACAGCCTGGGAGGGCTCGAGAGCGCTGGAACGGTGTTCCAGGGGATCAGTGAGAGAGCTGTCAGCACTGTGTGATGTATTCAGGGTGCATTATCAAGGGTGTGTTTCTCCTGCAAGGTTTGGGATGGCTGCCAGGTTTTTTTTTGTTTGTTTTGTTTTGTGTTTTGGGGTGGTTTTTTTGGGGTTTTGGGGTTTTTTTGTTTGTTTGGTTGGTTTTGGTTTTTGTTGTGTGAAGCACAGAAGCTCAGGAAAACGCTGAATTTTGGTCCATTTGAAAAAATTAGTTTTCTGCCATTGTGTGTATAGGGGGGTTGTAAACCACAAATTTGGATTTCTGGATGATCCTTTCAATACTGGTTTTTGCCTCCAGGCTCTGCCACACAGAGAGAGGGGTCCTATGATGCAGGAGGTGCTGGAGGCCTGGCACCGCTGAAGGTCCAGATTAAATTTGGGAGGTCAAACACATTTGCTGCAGCTGCTTGGCTGTGTCTACAGAATTTTCATTAATGAGCCGTTGCTTCTTGACTTTACATGTGTGTGTGATGGTTGATTATGCAGGATTATCTTCTGGCAGCACACAGACACCTGCTAAAGAGGGAGTAATCTTGTTAGGAGCCAAATCTCATCTGATCGTTAAACACGGTGTGCTTACAACCCACTTGTCAGCTCTGCTTAATTCAGCATGCAGGGCTCTGTCACAATGGCTATTGATTCATCGGGATTGCTTGGCATCTCTGGAGATAATGATCTTGCTGGCTGACTGTTGGGGAGGATGAAACAGGAAAGCCTTATCAATATGATTGTCTGGCAAAAGATTTTGAGAATATAGAAACTATAAGTGAGATTGAAATGAAAGCAAGATTTGAGATCCCTCAGTTACTGAACAACTGGAAAACAATGGTGTGGCTGCTGAAGGTGATCCCCTTGTGATGGAACAACACCCTCTGCTTGCAGACAGCCCCAAGGGTCAGAGCAGACCCTACAGCTTGGCAGAAGGGGCCCAAAGAGGAGTTTTTAGGGTTTAAAATGTGACACAGGATGGTGATGTAATGATTCTTATAGGCTGTATGGAAATGCTGTAGGATTTGTATCTTGTACTAGATTGGTTAGTGAGAATTAGAATATTCAACACAGAAGATTTATTGTATTGTAACGGGAACCTCGCTCTCTTACCCTTTTACTCTCTCACCCTCTCACCCTCTCTCCCCTCTCTTCTCTCAGGCCTGCTCTCAGCTGTGCCTGGCAGCTCCCAGCAGGGCCCTGCACCCAGGCCCTTTGCAATAAACCCCAAGTTCCAGCCCTGCAATAAACCACAAGTTCCCAACCCTGACAACTTGTCCCTGCTCTGGTGTGCCGAGGCTCCCTGTCTTTATATTGGCCTGAGTTTATTCTGATGGAAGTTTGCAAAAGTTCTGCCTCCTGAAAGATGAGAGCAGGTTAAATGAAAGTCAAGAAGTTGATTCTATCACGATCATCTGGGATTTTCCATCCTGGCAGATTCATTACTTCCAGAAATGATAACTGATTGTATCTGAAGAGGCGAGGGGTAGAGTGATTTAAATTGTGTCCATTACCTGTCAGCAAATAATGCTGTGTGCAGCTGTGAAAGGAGTGCAGCTGACACTGTTGTAGCCTCTGTTATTTGACTTTTCAATGAGAGCTCCTATTTGTGCTGATTTTTTTTTTCCTTTTTACACATCTATGCCCCAGGGAAATTTCAATTATCACAACTGCAGGGAGAGGTACCTGTGGAATGTGTACAGTGAGTGCTCCTGGATAAGGGAGGCAAGTGGAACAATTTGTTACATATTAAATCTTGCAATCACTGAAAAACCTGGCCTGATGCAATATTCTGATCTGTTAATCACATTTCCACATGGCAAACAGCTTGCTGGAGTGGTGTTTGCTCTCTGTCTCAAAGCAAATATGTATTTTTGATTTGAGAATAACTCCAGGTTTAAGTAACTTCTGCTTCCCTGTTAAGGAAAGTCATTGCTGTTAATTAGTCATGGGCAGAGATGAAATATTTATTTGAGGGGGTGTTTGCTCTGATTTCCCTTCTCACTGTGTCCTTGCGTGGGTGTTCAGGGCTGATGCTGGAGGAGAGGTGTAGCTCTTGTAATCTGTAATCAAAGCAGACAAAGCCTGGCTGAAAGAGCCACCAAACCCTCGTGGAATTCCCAGTGGAATGTGTTGGTCAGGCTGTCCAGCAGCCCTGGAATGGCTCTGGGTTGGTACCAGGAAATTCAGTGCCTCCAATGAGTTGCTCAGCCGGGAATGTCTGTGGTGTTACAGCAGAGGCCACTTGGCTTCTCTGCAGTTTATTTGCTTTTCTAATGTGCTCTCCTAGTCCCTGTCCAGCCTTGCTGATCCTCCAGGCTTCGGGAATTTAACTGGATTGGGATTAGGCTGTTGATTTTCACCTGTTACACGTGCACACAGCTCCATGTAGGGAGTGCTGAAAGCCCTTCCTGGCCTGAGTGGAGTCCCCAGGAGCTCAGATTCCATCCTGAGACCTGCCTGAAATTCCATCCTGGAAATTCCATCCTGAGACCTGCCTGCCATCCTGAAAATTCCATCCAGGAAATTCCATCTTGAAAATTCCATCCTGAACCTGCTTGTGATCTTGGAAATTCCATCCTGGAAATTCCATCCTGAAACCTGCCTGCCATCCTGAAAATGCCATCCTGAACCTTGCCTGCCATCCTGGAAATTCCATCCTGGACATTCCATCCTGAACCTGCTTGTGTCCTGAAAATGCCATCCTGGAAATTCCATCCTGAGACCTGCCTGCTATCCTGGAAGTTCCATCCTGAGATCTGCTTCTTATCCTGAAAATGCCATCCTAAAAATTCCATCCTGAGATCTGCCTGTTATCCTGAAAATTTCATTCTGAAAATTCCATCCTGAGATCTGCCTGCCATCCTGAAAATTCCATCCAGGAAATTCCATCTTGAAAATTCCATCCTGAACCTGCTTGTGATCTTGGAAATTCCATCCTGGAAATTCCATCCTGAAACCTGCCTGCCATCCTGAAAATGCCATCCTGAACCTTGCCTGCCATCCTGGAAATTCCATCCTGGAAATTCCATCCTGGAAATTCCATCCTGGAAATTCCATCCTGAACCTGCTTGTGTCTTGAAAATCCCATCCTGGAAGTTCCATCCTGAGATCTGCCTCCCATCCTGAAAATGCCATCCTAAAAATTCCATCCTAAAAATTCCATCCTGAGATCTGCCTATTATCCTGAAAATTTCATTCTGGAAATTCCATCCTGGAAATTCCATCTTGAGACCTTCCTGCCATCCTGGAAATTCCATCCTGAGACCTGCCTGCTATCCTGGAAGTTCCATCCTGAGATCTGCTTCTTATCCTGAAAATGCCATGCTAAAAATTCCATCTTGTGATCTGCCTGCCATCCTGAAAATTCCTTCCAGAAAATTCCATCTTGAAAATTCCATCCTGAACCTGCTTGTGATCCTGAAAATTCCATCCTGAACCTGCTTGTGTCCTGAAAATGCCATCCTGAAAATTCCATCCTGAGACCTGCCAGCCATCCTCGAAATTCCATCCTGAGACCTGCCTGCTATCCTGGAAGTTCCATCCTGAGATCTGCCCCTTACCCTGAAAATTTCATTCTGGAAATTCCATCCTGAACCCTTCCTGCCATCCTGGAAATTCCATCCTGGACATCCCATCCTGAGACCTGCCTGTTATCCTGAAGATGCCATCCTGAAAATTCCATCCTGGAAGTTCCATCCTGAGCCCTGCCTGCTGCCCTGCAGCACTGCTGGGAGCTGCCTTGGAGCTGACAAATCCCATTTATCCCTCTGCTCCAGCTCCTGAGTGTGGAACCTGCCTCCTGCTCTCCCAGGTTCAATCCCTGTGCTGCTGCTGGGAGGCTCATCAAGAAGGGGTTGGAATATTTTCCAAGACTTTGATGGGAGCGGCTCTCAGCGGTGTGGAGAGGTCGTATTTTGATTGATTTCCTGGTGAAATAAAATGCAGAGTAGCTTGTGCTCAGTATTTTGGGGGTGTAAAACTTGTTTACAATGTGTGAAGCCTTATATGCAGTTTACTTTTAAGGCTTTTTGGGCTGCATAATAATAAAGAAATAGCTTTAAATTCCAGGTAGTGGAGTAAAAACGTTGTTACATATTTGGAGAGGGACAATTTTTTGCAGAGGGTTCTATTTTCTGCCTGCCTAAAATACCAAGAATTTGGGGTAGAGACTCTCTCAGTGCAGTTGAGCAGAATTTTTTACTTCAATCATAGCAGTCTCCTATAAAATGAACCCCCTGGCAAACCAGAACTTCCACTGGATTTAAATACCTGGCAGCTGTTTAATTAAATGGGATTTCTGAGAACAGAGCTGCACATAAAATTTGCAAAACCTCCAAAGCAGAAACACTGACAGACATGGCAGCAACAGGTAGGACAAAGTTTGGGTGAGGTTTTCAGGAGATTTTGGCTCATTTCTTGTGGGTTGGAAGTTTCTTGGCAGGAGGGAACAGGGAATTCTGAAGCAAAGGCTCCTCTGTGTCTGCTCTGGGAGCAGAGTTGCTGTCTCTGCTGCTGTTTTGCAGATGAAAATTCAGATTTTTTGATGAAAATTCCCCTGCTGTGGCAGGTGTGTGGAGAGCTCTGCCCTGGGCTGGGGGATGGAAAAGAAGGGGCTCCATCTGCTCAGGAGAGCTGTGCTGAGCTCTGCCAGCCTCTGCTGGTGTTTGTTCTATGTTGGGCCCTTCTGGGGGCTCCCCAAATGGGGGGAACCCTCCTGGAGCAGTTCTGTGCCAGGAAAAAGGAGACACAAGGGAGTTTTTCAGTCTTCAGCTTCTTGTTTATTGTTATCTTATCCACAGTTTTGCATGCTGTCCACACCAGGCTCAGCACGCTGGAAAAGCACCACAAAATGGCACCAAAATGTACAGTTTCAAGGTCTTTTGAAGTTATTTTATCCAATTAGCTCTTAAAGTGTACATTATTTCTACTTATCTACCAATAACTCATCCCTGACTGTCCATGTAATCTCTGCACTGTGCTTTCCTTGACCAATCACCCTGTGCCAGCAACCCTGCAGAAAATGGAGGAGAAGGAGAAGGAGGAGAAGAAGGAGAAGAAGCAACAGAAGAAGCAACAGAAGAAGAAGGAGAAGAAGCAACAGAAGAAGAAGGAGAAGGAGAAAAAGCAACAGAAGCAGGAGAAGAAGCAACAGAAGGAGAAGGAGAAGGAGAAGAAGCAACAGAAGAAGAAGGAGAAGGAGAAGAAGAAGCAACAGAAGCAGAAGAAGAAGGAGAAGAAGAAGAAGCAACAGAAGCAGAAGAAGAAGGAGAAGAAGAAGAAGCAACAGAAGCAGAAGAAGAAGGAGAAGAAGAAGAAGCAACAGAAGGAGAAGAAGAAGAAGAAAAGAAGAAGAAGAAGAAGGTGGCAGCAGGGACTACACCCAAATTCCTCCATCTTGTTTCCCATCTACACCACACTAAAAATCCCCAAACCTAAATTTCTCACCCAAGTGACATCCTACACTACTCTCTATTATCTATTTCACATTTTGGTAAATTCTAATCCACCTCGAAGCCTTGGAAGCCCTTTCCATGGGTGAAGGTTAAAGGCAGTGTTCCTCTGGGGGTCAGAACCCCTCAGAGCAGACAGGGAAATATTCCCTGGGTTCCCACAATCCTCATTCCAGAGCAGCTCCCTCCCCTTCCCTGCAGGGAATACAAAACTCTGCTCACTCTGTGATTTATTCCCAGAGCTGGGGAGGGATGGGCACCATGAGGAGCATTTTCCAAGAGGGGATAAAACAGGGATTATCCTGCTCTGCATGGCACTGCTCAGACCCTCGAGGGGCCACCCTGACCTCCTGGGGAAAGCCCCATTAGCTTTTCTAACCTGAGATGCTGGAATTTCAGCTCCGGAAAAAACTGGGGAATATTCCAAATGTCAAAGTTTGCAAAGTAGGGAATCCTGTGTGCTGCAGTGACAAGGGAAGTGTGCTGCCAGCAGCTTGTTCCTCTGGACTCCTGAAACTGGTTTTGATGTTCACTGGCCACACTCCCCAGCTTTATCTGGAGCAAACTGACACACAGAGGGTGAATGAATATTTAATATTTAGTCCCACTCCTGCTTTGGATGCCATTAGCACAATGTGGGATGAGGAGAGAGTGGTGGCACAGGAGGAATAGATGAAAGCAATTCTTCTCATGCCCTTGGGGGGCTTTTCCAAGCACAGCTGTTGAGTCTCCAGAAGTTTTGTGACAGCTGCTTTGCACTTGCTCTCTTGTGGCCCGTGTTTACAGCTCAGCACTGAGAACTCATTTCATGTGGAAATCTGAAATAATATGTGAAAGCATCACCGAACTCCACTCGTGAGGCAGGATTGCAGGGCAGGATTCCCAGTCCAGAGGTACAAATGGCATTGCAGCCATGGGCTGGCTGGGAGGAGGCGGTGGCTGGGCTGGGCAGGTGTTTCTGTGCTCTTGGGCCCCTCGGGTGGCTCTCGCTGTGCTGGGCTGGGGGAGGATGCTGTGCCTGGGGACCAAAGGTGTCTCCAGTGCTCATCTCCACAGCAGGGCTGCTCTGACCTGTAGGGAGCGCCAGCTTTGAGCTGTGTCTGCTGTAAATTTATGGCCACATCTGGTGTGGTGAGAGCTGTGAAGGTGCTTTTTGTGTCAGGGTTGGGTTATAGCCAGGAAAAAAAGTGTTTCTGCTGAGAGCAAGAGCTGCAAACTCCAGAGCAGAGAGCAGGGGAGGCAACAGGGGCTGCCGGTTATTGAAATGCGGATTATTGTCATGCAGATTATTGAAATGCAGATTATTGTCCTCTCTGGCCAGCAGAACTTTTTGGAAGAACAAAAGCTTCTAAAGTCCCCTATTCAAGGCAGGGATCTGGGGTGAGGCTGAGCTCAGGAGACCCTGGGCAGTGCTGGGGCAGGAAAATGCAATTTGGCTGCTCGGTGTTGGTAGTGCTGCCTTTTCAACCCCACCTGCAATGGAAACAGTGTTTTGGAGAGAAGGTTGGCTGTGAAATATATTAATTAAATTTAAATATTATATATATATATATATATATATATATATATATATATATATATATATATATATATATATATATATATATATATATATAAAAAATATAATATAATATATAAATTTATTATATCATATCATATTATATTATGTTATATTGTGTTGTGTTATGTTATATATAATGTAAATATAATTAAATAATATTTAATTAATACTACAATATTAATTAGTGCCGGATATTGAAGGGAAATAACTGGGGTGGGTTTGTGCACCTGTTCTGGGGAGTAAGGAAAAGGAAAGGAGGGAATAATTGGGAAGGAGGAGTGGGAAACCAACAGACTTTAGTTCAGTTCTCTGGCTGAGACTTTCCCAGTGAAGTTTTGATGATGTCTGCAGTGTTCATATTTTCCAATGAAGTGATGAGAAATAAGAATATTTGAGGGCGTATGTGTGTTTATATCTAGACAAATAACAATTAAAAAACTCCAAACCACACCTATCTTCATCCTTTGTGATGTTCTGAAGGATAATTACAGTGCAAAGGTACCAAGATACCAAATATCACATAGTTGAGGCTGGAATTTTGGGTTAAGGGGTACAGAAGAAAGCAGTTTATGCATGGAAAAGGAAAAATCATCATCTTCTGGCCAGATATTGCTGGAAAACATCTTTGCCCTCAACAAAGCACAGCTCTGTGGTAGTTAGTGAACCTGAGGTGTTTGGCAGGCCTGAGGGGGATTTATTTACGTGCAATTTTATTTTCAGACTCCTTTTGGCTGTTTTGACACCTCCTGGCAATTTTCCTAAGTGCTTAAACTGCACATTACAGTGAGGAATGTTTTTAAGCAGCTCCACGTTGAAATTGGGTGAGCCTTATTTACTGTTTGACTCCTGCCTCTGACAGCGTTTATTTCTCCCCACAATTTCTGCTAAATGAGTTCTTTTTCAGTTGGATTGAGCAGGTTCCCACACCCGCATCTCCTCTCCCATTTGCATTTCCTTTCTTTCCTGGCAGTGCCAATCACGGAGCTCCCGGGGTAAATGATGATTTCAGCAGCCAAATGTTGCCTGACGTGGTTTGAGCAGCAGAAGGGGCAGAAAGCAAAGGGGGCTGAGGAGAACCTTGAAGCTTTTAGCTCTTGACTGAGAACAACAACTTCATTTCATTTCATTCCTTGCTTTCTAACAATGATGAAGCAGAGGAGGCAGACACAAGCACAAATGATGGTGTTTTTACAAAGAGGTTTTGTGTTGCCTGCATTGAGAACTCTGAAGGGCTTTGGGATCTTTATTTCCCATATCCATTCCCCATTTTCCATGGGAAAAATGGAGTGGACAGAGATGCTCAGACTTCCCTGCTCAGACAGGGCAGGATTTAATGGAAGTTATTTCAGAATGGTTTTCCTCTGGGACTCTAAAAAACATCTGATTTGAGCTTATTTTGCCCTGGATGTGAACTGAGCAGGAGCTGGGTATGTTCATGTCCTTGATTTAGATTCTTGCTGCTTTTGGAGCTCAGAACTTAATTCTTTACCCAGCATTCAACCAGGAGGGTGAATAAAAAAACCACAAATAATCCACAGTGGAATCCTTTTGCCTGCCAGCACTCAGGTATTGTGAGGAAGAGAAGGAAGATAGTGGTGCTGAAATTAAAAATCTTCAATTCTTGGGCAATATTTTTGGGTTTTTTTTCTCCCTTGACTTTGGCTGTTGGACAAGAAATCACTTTGGTTCTTTAGGTTTTGTGTCTGTCTTTTGTTTACCTGATTTTTTTTTTTTTTTTTCTTGTGGTGAGTTTGTGTTTCTGCCACAGATTTGCTGTAATTCAGATCCCACTGTGTTGATGAATCTACACCTGTAGGATTTGTTTGTCTTTGCCAAAAGGAATCTGTCTTAATTTATATTTGTGCCTGTCAATTGAAATGCAGCTGAAAAAACAAAGGATTTTGGGGCTGTTTCATCATTTGTGCTACAGCTGTGACTCTAGAAGAGCTTCTGCCTCTTTAAGCCTGCTGTGCTCAGCAGAAGAATATTCCAAGTTTCCACCTAGGAAAATTCTGTTGGTAATTGGAAGTTTGCTTCCAAACAATCAATAACAAATGTCATAAAGCACCAATCTATTCAGGAAATTAATTGGAGATACTTAGGAGAAATTAATAATGAATGTTCAAGTGATAGCTCCTTTTTAACCTTGCAACATTATCAAGACAAAGTAAACATCAGAGGAATTATAGTAAAGCAGACAAACTGTGGGGAAAATTAAGTATGCAAACGAGAGAACTGCATAAATCTCCATGTTATTAATTGAGGGAGAGTTCCTGAAATTATCATCTGGGCTGAATATTAAGTGTCATAAATAAAAATGAAATGCAGAAGTGCTCAGTGGGGGGAAATGGGAAATGGGAGGAAGCATTGCAGGCATCCCTCAAAGGACTGCAGCTTTTCCTGGTGCTGGATAATGAACATGATGGGTGTGATGCTTTAAATGGATCCTGTTTCCTGTGTATGCAAAAAAAGGAATGATCAAAGCCTGGAATAACCACAGCGAGGAACTTTTCATTAGAAACCTCTCTAATTGCACAGCCATTGTGCTTTACCTCCTCCAGCCCCGGGCTCCTCTTGAGGGATTTTAGCTCAGAAGAAGGCAGGTAATTCACATTCTGCCCGCCTTCTGAAAACGGCTTCAGGACGTGCTCTAAATGTTCTTCATGCTGGAATGGCAGAAGTGTTTCAGGTACCTAAAGCACTTCAACAAAATTCTCTGAGTAAGAAAACATTTCTTGAACCATCTCCCTGTTTGAGGTCATGTGGAGTGCACAGTTTACAGAGGATTTCCACTTAGGAATCACACTGAATAAAGCTCTGGGGAATGTTCTAGCTGACCCTGGTAAAGCAGTTTAGAGCTGTTATTTATACTATTTACAGCCACATCTCCTCTGGTGGAATTCAGATCCCTTAAACACAAGCTGTGTTCTATAAACTTCATATATGCAACTGTTATCTTCCCTGGTGTCATCAGGTAGCCTGGAAATATGTGAGAACAGAGTTTAATAGCTGCTAAAACTCCTGAGATGGAGAGTTTAGCTGAATGGCTCCAAAATGAGTCATAAAATTGCTGTCAGTCGTTACTCAGTGAATTTTTGGGGATCTTCATCAGCCCAGCTGAGGAGTTGGCTAAAAAGCCACCAGTGGCAGCTCAGGAGCTGTTTCTGAATCTCCTCTTCATATATCTCTCCCCTTTCTCCCTCTTTAAGGCACAAAAGTGTTTGCTGAAACGCCCAAGGACTTGGATTTATTTCATTTTGTGATGGAGCTGCATTATTCATGAGGCAGCACATCCCAATTCATCACTCCAAACAACGTCCTGCAGATGCTCGTTGTGAGGTGTCCAGCAATGCCCCTCCCAGCAATGCTCAGAATTATTTCCAGCTGGTAAAAGTCTGAAATTGGTCCTATCTTAACTCATGAGGGCAGTGGTTAGGTGAGGGTTTAGTCTTAGCTCTAAAAACTCAACAGGAGGGATCTGCGCTTAAAAAACAGAGTGAGGAGGTGAGTGGAGATTTTCAGGACTGCTCTGAACATATATTTGCCCTGAAATAAGAAGTTGTTTTCAGCTTGAATATCACCCTGGAAATGCATGATGTCTGTGATGCCTCACAACTGCTATTAAATCTCCACACAAGATGCATTTTGTTTCTCTTTTCCAATTAAGATTGAAACATCACTTCCATTCTTCCCAAGCAGTTATTGAAGAACTGAACAAATGTATAGCTCAAACTGTTTGGGGACATCTCTCTAGCTTTATGCATCTCCCTGGGAAAATATTTGCTTTTGTGAGGAGTATTATAATTGATTAAACAGGAAATTAATGTGGGGATATGCCATCGTTAGTGTGAAGAGATGAAATTCCTGCTGTCTCACTTTTCATTGTGAGCTTGAGGAATGAGGGTGTTGAGAACCCCCTTGAGGGAAGTGGCAGCAGGGAGGGTGGGGATGGAGATGGGAAGGAGCCCAGGAGGGATCAGCATCACTCAGATGTGAATCTGCTCCCCCTTCCCATCTTCCTTCAGTGATGTCAAACTTCCCTTGGACACAGCCCCTCATTTTCTCCCATTGCAATGAGAAAAAAGGGAAATAACTCAGCAGGATATTGGCTAAGCCTCACTCGTTTTGTGTTTTGAAAATTGTGTCACAATGTTGGTTTGTTTCTGCTTTGATTTGAATAGCTCAGAGTGGATATTCTGTTTATTTCTTCATCTGCTCAGGGAGGCCAAACAGCTTTGGGGTGGCATTAAAGGTCAGGTTAGAAAGGGTTCAGTTTCTAACTGAGCTCCCCGTGGGACAATGACTCCTCTTGAAGGAAAACACCGGGCCCTGCCAATGGAAGAAATTGGAATACCCTTAGAAATATCCCAAAAACTTCCCCCATGGCTTCAGGGTGATCTATAAAATGTAGATTCTGTGGAATCTTCATTTTGCTCCCAATTCCAGGCATTAAAAATGATGCAGCAGGAGTTGAGCTCTGACAGTGCTGCCAATGCCTTTGAGAAGACAACCTTTAATTTTCCTTTAAGTCCATGGACCTGGAGCCTTCCTGAGGGGGTGGAGGGGTGGATATTCCTGCACAACAAAAGCTTTTGGAGTTGAAATGGAAGAGGCAAAATTCTAACTTTGCTATGGATTGATGAATTGAACGCTGGAAGCTCAGGTGCTCTCTCTTCACGTGCCCTCATTTTTGTCCAGTGTCAGGAAAAGCAGTTGAGTGCTTTTTGGTCTGTTTGCTTTTTTTCAACAGTGATAATTTTCTACAGCTCAGAGAACTGGGTAATTAACAGTTTCCGGATTGTGCCTGAACACCTGATCCTCCTCTGCTGCACAGCCAGAGCTGTGCAACTGCAACTCCAAACAGTTCCTTTGGTTTCCCCCAAGAAAATCTGTTTCAATCGTGGGAAATTATTTCCTTACTTGTTTTTATAAGGGATGAGATCCCCTGCTACCATTTTTGGGATAATTGGCTTCTCCTGTGACTCCTTTGACACTGAGTGGTTATGGCAAGGCTGAATCTTTCTGTCTCAGCTCCAAAAGTGCTGTTTCCTGCATGGTTTGTTTGCCTAATATCCTTTTTTACTCTGGATTTTAGTAGAGATGTTGAATGTCAGCTGATCCCTTCAGAGTCCAGCTCGTTTGGGTTCTCTGGTTTATGCTGGGTCTGAAGGCAGTTTTTAATGTAAAGTTGAATGGGTTTGGGTTTTTTCCTATTAAAAATTGAAACATCATCCCAAGGAGCACAAAACCACCTCAGGGAAGTGTGACAGAGAGATGGGAGACTTGGGGCTTTGCAATAGTTGCATTGCCTTGATTTTTTTCTGGATTTGTAGCCTGGTGTGGGCTTTCCACCAGAGGCTCAGGTTAGAGATGAAGCTGCCCTGAAAAGTGGCAGCATTTCCAATCAGTGATTGCAGCTTCAGACCCTGGCTCACCTTCAGAGGGGCCCAAATGCCCTGGTGTGAGGCTGAGGCAGAGCTGGAGCCTGACTCCATCCTGGATTCTTGCCATGGGTGGATGCTGGGCCTGGGAGTGAGGCTCAGATCTCCAAACCCCTGAGCACTGATCAACGCCGCGCTGAGAGAGATCGTGCGCTCCACTCTGCGCCCTGCTCCATCCCATTTTCCCCTAGAAAAACTCAGATTTGTGTAAAACTGTGTCCCATGAAAGACCCCATGGCCCAGCAAAAGACACCCCCCTTTCTAAGTGGACCAAAGAAAGATTTAAGAAGTGGCAAACTGACTAAAAATCCCATATTCTGTTTCCCTGCGCTGTCAGTGGGAAGCAAAGAAGGGCCAAGGTGTTCTAAAGGCTTATTTTAGTTCTCATTATCCTCTTTTAATTCTGTTAATAAATTTTTTCTTTATACCTTTTTTCCTTTATACCTTTTTTCTTTAGACCTCTTTCTTTATATCTTTTTTCTTTTTTCCTTTACACCTTTGAAAGTTTTGAGCCTGTTTTGCCCTTAAAGTGCTTTCTCCTGATCCTTATTTCACCCCATGAGTTTTCTTTCCCTCTCCTCTGCTTAATTAAATTATCAATAAATGATTTTTGTGGGTGCACTGGAGTTTGGCCAGCATCAACCCAGCAGAAACCACTCTGAACTCCTGCTCTGCAGTGGACACGTGCAACATGCCATAAATAACTATGTAGTTGTTGGCTTTTGCTATTATGTATTGACTTTCACAAATTATTTTGATATAGTACGATTTGTAATCACTTCTAACTGCTTTTGATACAGTATAATTGATATATTTTGTTATAGCATAATTTGCCAGCTTTTGTGGCCAATAGCCTGGCCCTGTGTAGCTTGTGTATTTTAGAGTGATAAATGTATTAGGGTTTAGGCTCTTGCAAAATGCTGAAATAAAGGCTGTGTGCTGTGTATTAACTGCTGCAGAAGTAGTTAATGCTTTTGTAACTAATTGACAATGGTAAGAATAACTCAGATAGTTCTGTGAAATAGATGATGGTGATTTAATGTATTTGTGGGATATCCTATCTGAATGATAAGACAACATTGAAAAGAGAAAAGAGAAAAATTTACTACTGACTCTCCAGTTATCAGGAAATGTCAAACAACAGAACAGAACCTCGAGAAGAAATGAAATTTATTGATTTCATCTACAGGATGACATGAAGACAAGTCAAAGGTTAAAACCAAGCAAAAGAATTCCCTGAACATGTAAACTCAAGGAATGTTTGAATATGTATAATCCTCATGAATATGCATTTACCAATGCAAGGAAAAAAGTATATCAGAAAATTGTTTTAAGCTAACAGTGCTGGGTACTGTCCCTTTTATCACTGATTAAACTTTTACATTTTTAAAGAGTGAGCCTTGTTTTTCACACAACATAAAGCAGATAAACTCTCGAGTGCTCCCTTCCTGCTGCACTGGAACGCCCCTGTGGAACAGAAAACAAAAATCCTTCCCTTTCCAGAGCCTTTTCCCCAAGCTTTTCCCCCAGTCCCTGGGCTGGAGGTGTTGGTCTATGCAATCCATCCCTGACCTGCCTTGCCAGAGGTGAAAGAAGGGAACAGAAAGCATTTTAACAGCTCCCCTGGGAGCCAGCAGCAGCAGCAGCACCTCCGTGCGTCTGCAGGGACAGAGGTGACCCAGGGTAATTCATGTCCCTGCTTGGTCCCAGCCTGTGGCAGGTCAGGGAGGCTGGAAAATCAGGCACAAAGTGCTGCCTGTCTAATGAACTCTTTCAAATGAGCTCCAATTAAAGCATTAAGCTCTTCTCCCAGCGTTTTATTTTTGGTGGTGTTGGTTGTTAAACTGAAGGCTGTGACAAAAGCAGAGCCATTAGCAGGGATTTGGCATTGCTCCTGCAAAGGGTCAGGGGGAAGGATGGGGCTGGAGGAGCAGGGAGAGGGGTCCTGATTTCACACTTCACTGGGATGCTCGGTGTTAGCTGGAATTGCTTCATAATCCTTTAAAAACAATAAATAAAAAGCTCAGTCGCGGGTAGTTTCTGCTTGATTTTTGAGTGAGGGTGGAAAACACATTCAAAAATCAAAATGTGGCAGCATTTGAACACCTCAGAAACTGAATTGTTGAACCCCACCAATAAAGAGCCATCAAAAAACCAGCGGGAGCCAACTCAGCAGGCACAGAACAACCAAGTGATGGAAGCTCCCCTGAGGAGCCTTTCTGCTGCTTTACTGACCTTGCAGGTGTTCACCTGCAGCAAGGAGGGCTGCTTGTCCTTTGTCCCCAGCTGAGGTGACATCTCTGGATGAGCCATTTCCCTGGCAAGGCTCAGTCCCTGCTGCCCTTGCAGCAAAGCCGTGACAAGCACAGGAATCCGTGCCAAAACCCCGCTGATGCTCGTCTGGTGTCACTCGCTTTAGGAGCTGGTTTACTCTGATCTTTTATTGCTTTCTCTTGGATTAAATTTCAGCTGGAGTGATGGACAATGAGGAGGGAAAGAGAAGCTGCTTGATGTTTTCTAAGGTTTGTTGCAAGCAGGATTCCTTGCTGTGACAAATATAATGGAAAGCACACAGATTTTTCCAGGCACTGCCTAAATCCTGGTGTGTGTGTGTGTGTGGTTTCTCCCTGTGCCTCTGTGTGGCTGTAAATAAATCCATGGCTCCCCTAAATATTGCTGTGTTTACTACCAAAAATGTGGAATTTTCAGGGATATTTCACACTCTCTTGGAAAATCAGGCAGTTGAGGCATAGCACATTGCTGGCAGAAAATACTGGGGAAATCTTCTTGTGGTCAAAAGTTCAGTAGTGAGAGTGTGAATTCGTTCTAAGGAGCGGAAATTGAGCAGGAATTCCTAATTCCAAAAATTGGAATACTTGGATCTATAATATCCAAATTAAATATCCAAATACTTGGATATAATACTCGGATATATATATTGGAATACTTCAATACTTGGAAAGGCTTGGCGGGGCAGGAGTTGTAATACAGGTAATACAGGTTTTGTTTCCCTTCCATCCATTTCTTGTGTGAGATTCATTATTTTACTGGGTTTTTTTTTGGTCCTGCAGCTTCCTCTGCCACGGTATTTATTTGGAAAAAACCCCAACCTAACAACTTACAAATATTCATTTGCACAGAGCAAGTATTTGTGGATAAATACCAGACCCCAGCTTGCTTTCCCTCTGCTGACACAATATCTCAGAAATAATGGCCTGAATAAATGCTATCAAAACAGAGTGCTTAGCTCAGGCCTTTGCTGCGGTAGGAATTGATTATTGTAATGCTTTGTTTTGGGGATTATATCGTGCTCTGCCTCCTTCAGTCTCTCTTGGCTGGTTACTGGTTCATTTCTAGTTGGTTTTAGAAGCTGTTTAAATTTCAACTTTGCTCTGGGTGCTTGTATTTTCTCTCTTATGTTTCTGTGTTGCTGTACAAAATCATTCATTCATCAGAAAATGACCTCACTGGGGTTTTTCCAGTGGAAAGAGCCTTCTTAAGGACAGATATTTATTTACTGTTTCCCTTGACTTCTGAGGGATCTGGACATTCCTGTCTGGAGTCTGATCCAGAGCCATCCTGAGCAAGGATTTATTCTGAAATAAATGTGCTGAAAGCCCAGAGGGAGGGTTTGGACTATTTGGACTATTTGCTGTCACATGGAGAAGCTCAAGGGACTGGGAGGGAAATTCTGATTAAATAATTCTGAAGAGTTATTCCCCCTCCCCAGCCAGGCTGGCCTGATATTGTCCCCCCTTCCTGCCCTGTAAATCACATTGTTGAGCCCATGGACAAGTTCCTCTGCCCTGGACCTGCATGAGGCAATATCATTTTAGGGATATTCTCATTCTGTCTCCCTCAGCCTCCAGGATTATCCTTGGAGTGAGCTCAGCCCTGAAGTGTGCAGGTGTTGAAGTGCCGGCACTTGGAGTTGATCTGGGATTTTTCCTGTGCCTTCACACCCAGGGAGGGCAAGAATTCATCACCTTTAATTCTCCCCTTAAAGAACTGCAAGGTTAAATTTCCCTAAGTTTCACTGCTATACAACAACCTCCTGTGGTTTATTCTGTATCAGCTAAAATGCAGAGCCCTCCCCAAAAGCTGAATTTGAAATTCCCTTGCTGCTGTTCTTTCTCCAACCACTGTGTTCTTTTGATGATTAATATTGGTTCCCATTGTCTTCAAGCCAGATGGGTTCCCACACCTGCTGTGCCATCCTGAAAATAAAGCACCTTTTCCCTGAACTTGCATTGCTCCCAGTTTGGTGGGAGCTGGAGCTGTAATTTCCCTCTTCTGAGGTTACTTGGTGCTGAAATGACTTTGGAGCTGGTGGCACATGTCTTGATGCTCAAAAGCAGAGATTGAAGAAGGAAATGAAAGCCCAGAATGGAGAAGAAAATGAAATCCCCTGCTTGGAAAATGATTCTCATGAATGCAACTCCTCCTCTCCAGGTCCTTTCCCTGCCAAGATTTCCCAGCCCCAGCTCTCAAACCGGTGTTTTTCTGCCTTTGTCTCTCGGAGCTGACAATTAAGCTGCAGTTCAATTTCCTGAAGGGTCTCCAGCCCTGACCTTGTCATGATTGCAGTGTCAAAGGGAGGCAGAATATGAAATTGAGTGCTGGGGTTGCCCAAGGACCAGGACAGCTCTGCAAACTGGCACTGGGAAACACTTCTCACTCGTTCAATCATCCAACATTTCATCCACTTCACCTTTTACAGGTGTCTGTGGCACTGCTGATGGCAGGGCTAGTACAGCTTTCAGAAAATAACCTGTGGCTGTGAATTACCGCAAAAATCTGGTTTTCTGTTTATTTCAAGCCACTTAAATGCCATTTTGGGCATTTTTTCCTCCAAGTACCAGCTGCTGGTGCAGTGCCCTGATGGTGCTGGTGCAGACCTGTGGCTCCTGAGTGTGTTTGTCCTGTTCCAGCTGGCAGTGCCCCTCGGGGGCTGCTGGGGCTGTGAGGTGCCAGCTGGAATCCAAGGATCACACAGGGGAAATCTGGGGTCAAAGCCAAGCTTTGTTTTGGTTTCCACCACAAAATCCACAGAGCTGCTGGTGGTGCAGAGCATTTTGGCTCTGGTGTCGTGATGTGAAATCTCTGCTGGATTATTTGAGCAACTTTGAGCCATGGGAAGGCTCTAAGATGGTGCCTGATCTGCTTCATTAAGTGCGGGCAAGTTTTGTTCTCCTTAATGAGGATGGAACCTGAAGCCAAGGGATGAGGAGGCAAATCTTCCCTGCCCTTGCAGAACAACAAAAATCACATTGCAAAATTTTCCAGCTGCTGCTGAAGAAGCCCCCCTGTGTCACCCAGCCCAGCTGAGCCTTTGGTTTTCATCTGTACAATCCCACCCTTCCCTGTTAAACTTGAGTTTGGATCCCCCATGGACACATCCCAGGGAGCAGCAGGGCCAGTCCCAGACCTGATTTCAGGAGGGCTGGGTGGGAATTTCTGTGGAATGAGCTGAAGAAAGAACCCCTGGGCCCTCTCCCCAGGCAGCTGCTCAGCTGCTGAGTGCAGCTGTCCCCTACCGGGGCTGCTGTCCCAAATTTCATATGCAAACAATAATTAAAGCAATAAATGCTCTGAATGCAAATTCTGTTTAGAGCTGGCTTTGAAATGATGTCTCTTTTCTGCTGCAATGGGGACAGGAGAACAATGGAAGTGAAAACCATTGTTTGCACAGAAAATTCTCTGTGAGTATCTTTGTGGTTTTAAAAGAAAACAGAGCACAAAAAACCATAAATACAAAATGCTTTCGTTTTGAAGTGGAATTGACATTCATTTTTTCAGATGTAAACAAAAAGGGTAAATATCAAGAGAAAACAAGTTTCAGTTCTTTTTCTCCCTACCAAATGCTTTTCACTTGGTGACATTTCACCAAGCAATCTTTTTTTCTTCCTCGAATTTCCAGTAAGAGAATCTAACGTGTGATTGGTATTCTTGGAAATTGGTCAAACAGTCTTTCCAGGCAAGTTGGATGATTTGAAGCGAGCTCAGCTATTAGACACTGACATTTCTTCCTCTAAGAACTCTGTGCAGAACTGTAACACTTGTAAGCCTTCCAAGGGCTCAGATTTCCAGAGAAGTTGAGGTCAAGGGATGTGTGGAGAGGAAAAGTCACTTCTGTAACTTTTGGGGTTATTTTGATGAAAAATATCTTAATGTGGAGGACTTTAAGTGCTCAGTCCTGCCATTCTTGCTCAAGAGAAATTGGATTCCTGGCCCAGAATAGGGTGTTAAAGAAAATTTCCATGGGTAAGAAGAGCTCCAAGTGACCCTGAAGTGTAGGAAAATAAATTCATTGCTGCCTTTGTCCAGCAGAAATTATGATCAAGAAATTAAAAGTCAGCCGTGTGCTCTCCTAGGAGGGAGACTGGATTCCTGTAAAGTCCTTCTCCAGTCAGAAAAAAACCTCCTCAAATTTTTCCAGTTGTGGCAGCTCAGGAGGAAAATGAGAGTGAAGTGATGGTGGCTGAAAGGAGCAAGGATCAGGGGAAAAGGGGACAGACAGGGATGGCAGAGCTGTAAAGAGGAAGGAGCTGAATGAAGATAAATGAAGATAAATGAGGAGTGGAGACAAAAAACAACAAGTGTGGGGGAAACTTCTAAATTGGAATTGCAGTGGAACAAGGGAACTAATCTTAGCTGGGGGTTGAACACTGCTCCAGCACTGAAAGGTACAAAATTAAACACAGATCCTTCACTTTATAAATACTCACATTTAGTTCACCTGATAAAAGAGATTAATTGTTCTAAAAGGTGCCTGGTTCTGTTTTTCTAGGGAAAAACACAATTCATACTGGAAAGAAAGCAGATTAGCGAGAAGCAGCTCCTCAGTTCACGCTGTCCAGCAAACCTGAAATGACAAACAGCAAATTCAAAAAGGCTTTTTGCAACAAAACCTTTTGTCTGGAGCATTCAGGGAGCTGCCAGCCACCCCTCTGTGTGAGGAGCTGTCTGTTTTGTTCAGGAGAAGTGAAAGCACTGCCTCAGATCCTCGGGGCAGGGGATGTGCAGTGCCAGGAGGTGCCAAAGGGCTCGTGTGACACAGCTGTTGTGACACTGCTGATAAGGGGACGCCCTGGTTCAGCATGGGCCTCTCCAGCTCAGCAAATTACACAACAAGGGGAGAAGCTGCTGCAGAATTAATCTCTACCTGGAAAACAATTTCATGCTAGGCTAAACAAGGATTAAAAAAAAAAACCTCCCTGGGCTGCTTCACAAGCCAAGCCTTGGGTTTGGAAAAGAATAAAAGAGTTATCCCCAGGTGTGACTACAAATCTGTCCTGTAAATAGGACCTGGCTTGGGGTGGCTGACCCAAGTGAAGATCTACAGGACACTTGGCTACTGATTATTAATTTATTAAACAGCATTTTTTTGGGGGATGTCTTAGGTTGGAAATGGGGCTGTTTATTCTGTCCCCATCTGTCAGAGCTGGGGCAGTTCTCTGCTGTTCATGGGGCAGTTTTCTTTATCTCTCCCACAGCCAATCCTCCCTGCAGGAGATCTCTGCTGTTCATGGGCCATTAATTATTAATTATCTTCTGTTCATGGGCCATTAATTATTAATTCTCTTCTCTCCATGGCCAGGGAGTGTCCCTGCAGGGCTGATCCAGTTCCAGCATCCCATGGGGAGATGCTCCGCCCAGGGGAGGAGCCAAGCATTCCTACCTGGATCCAATCTGAGCTTTGGGACAGCCCAGCAGCCTTTGCCCAGTGCATTGCCAGAGGAGCAGCTTCTGCTGCCCTGCATGGCCAGAGGGAGCCCAGGCCCATCTCCAGCAGCCCTGGAGCTGCAGAGGAAAACTCCCCCCTTGTGCAGGATCCCTGCTCCAGCAGAGCCACAGCTGGCACTGCAGGAGGGCTGAGCCCCCATGGGATGGGGCTGTGCCACCCCCTGACACACAGGGGACAGGGCATGGGCTGACTCTGGCACTGCTGTTTTGTATCACTGCATTTTTTTTATTATTTTATTTTTATTTTCTTCCCTAATAAAGAACTGTTATTCCTGCTCCCATATCTTTGCCTGAGAGCACTTTAATTTCAAAATTATAATAATTCAGAGGGAGGGGGTTTACATTTTCCATTTCAAGAGAGGCTCCTGCCTTCCTTAGCAGTCTGTTCAAACCAAGACAGGGGACATCTGCAACCTGAGTGTGTGGGGAAGGAGGGATAATGGGAGAGCATCCAGAGGGGGTGAAAGGGAGGATTTATCAGTCCCTTGCAGATCAGGGTGTAATCCAGAGTCCAGATGTTTACAACCAAGTTCACTTATCCTGCAGAGTGTTTGAGCCTGGGGCTGGATGGTTTTCTTTATAATTTGCACTGATCTGAAGGAGCACATGGACAAGGATCTCAAAGGCAGCATTTGTGTGGATTCAGTGTTCACTGGGAGGGGCCACTTTGGGACTATTCCCAGGTTTACTGGATGGGAATAACCAACAATCCATCCAAATTTACTGACTGGATTGGAATAATCAACAATCCATCCAGATTTACTGACTGGATGGGAATAACAAATAATCCATCCAAATTTATTGACTGGATGTGAATAACCAACAACCCAACCGAATTTAGTGACTGGATGGGAATAACCAGCAATCCATCCAAAATTACTGACTGGATGGGAATAACCAATTTATAAATCAATCCAAACTTACTGGCTGGAAGGGAATAACCAATAATCCATCCGAATTTACTGGACAGAATAACCAGAGAAGTTATAATAATAACCAAGAGTTATTACCAAGAGTAACCAACAATCCTTCCAAACTTTCTGACCGGATGGGAATAGCTTTTCCTGAAGGAGTTAACGGGGAAATATCTGCTTGAATTTTCAGGTTCTGTGGTGAAACAGCAGCTTGACCTGGGTGCTTGCAGAAAATGTTTTGTTCAGGTGGAGCAAGAGGCTCTTAAATTTGGGATTTCTGGGGCTCTGGTCTCTGCTGTGCTTTAAACTCTTTTTTGCCTTAGGCAAGGCACTAAAAGGAGAGCCTGGAAAAGCTTTTAGCACTGCATCTGAAGGCACTGCCACTTCTGGGAGGCACCTGGGCATCCAGTGGGGCAGAAACCACTCAATTCCAGGTTGCTTTTCTCTGTTTAATCCAAATCCAGTCAAACCAGCAGGAAACGTGTTTAATCACGCAGGATATTGCAGGTGCACGATGGGTTGGGTGTGTACCTTGGTTAGCACAGAATAAAACCTCCCAAAAAGCTTTTCCTTCATGAATTTCCATCCAAGGTACCTCAGTAAAGGTGAAAAACACATTTGGTGCCCTGACTCACGAGGATTTTCCTGTGGGGAATACAATGGGTGACAGGGGAGGGTTTGTAAACAAATATAACAGCTCTGAGAACCTGCTGAAATGCCATGCCCTGCCCTCTGATCTTGATTTTTCCTTCTGTTAAAAAAAAAGAAAAACCAGTAAGAAATGCTGAGTGAGAAGCACCAGAGTTTAGAAACTCAGATTTTTGTTTCATGTCTCACTTGACAGAAATTTCCAGAGCCACTTTCTCCATTAGAACTGCTGGCACTCAGAGATGTGCCCCCTGTTTAAATTCCTTCCTTTTTTTAAGCCTGTAAGGTGGATCTTTGAGGAAAAAAAAAAAAACAAAAAAAAACCCCAAAAATACTTAAATGAACTTTCAGGCAAAGCTTAAAGTTAAATGAACTTTTTAGTGCTGCTTGCTGAGCGACAGTGACTCACCAGCACAGAAAAAAACCCATTATATGGAGCATGGCCTTTGTTCCAAGGAATGGGGGATTTTAACAATAGCTTTAGAGATTTCTCTACAGAGATGGAAGAAGTTTCATCTCTTCAGTTCCCTGGATGCAGCCCTGGTGCCTGTGCTAAAATCCCCCCTGGAAATGGGGGTGAGCTCCAGAAACTCAGCTGCCAGAAGGTACTGCAGTGGAAAAAGGGATCTGAAAGATGCCTGGAAGAATGGAGTCAGCACGACTGGGCCAATCTTTAGGGTTTTTCAAGAGCTTCTTCATAATTGCTAAAGCATCCTGACACTCTTGGAGCAGGTAAAAGGGAGATAAAGAGGCTGTTCAAGTGTTTAAGCTTGGAAATGAGAAGTAATGATTTTTGGGCGCGCTGTGGAGAATAAATCAGGAATGTGGATTTAACACTTTTTTTTTTCCCTGCTGCTCATATCATGTCTAGTGGATGCAAGACACCTCTAATTCAAACTGTGTTTGTACAGTGCTGGCTCTGTAAAAGTTCCAGGGATAAATAAACATCCCAGCACTTTGTTCAGGGCTGCAAAATAAGTCCAAGCCACAAAACCCTGAAATCAGGATCACATCGGCTTGTAAGGCAGCATTTCCTGACAGGAATTCAGTTTTATTCAATGCCCTTTAGTTGCAGTTAGACATTGTGAGAATATTTAATATTTTCAGCTTTCAAATGAATTCCTGATGGGATCCAGCTGGCCTGGAGTTTTTCCTCCTGGATGGACACGTTGGTTTCATGTCTCCTGTCCTGTCAGAGCCGCTCAGTGCTTTCATCTGGATCTGAGCATTCCACTGGAAACATTTCCTTTGTCAGGACTTTGGGAGCAAGAGAGGGAGCAATCATTAAGTGCCTCTGATGGGTTATGTGAGCTCCCTCAATCTAACACTTGCAGCTTTTGATAAATTACCAGCCTGATGTTTTGAAAGCCTTTTTTTTTCCTCTTGTCCAGAACTCCTTTCAATCATTTCATATTCTATTGCTGGCACTCACTTCAGGCTTTTCCTCTTTCTAAACTCTGCCTCTTCAGCTGCCAGCTTGGCCTTGGAGACTTCTGCCACAGACCAATTTCCCTGCTAAAATCTTCTGCAAGGTCTTGGCAGAGCTTAAAAAGAGTTACTTCTGCTGCTGTTGGCTGACAGAATTGATCCTGGGTTTGAGAGGATGTACGAGGCTTTAAACTTCCCTGTCCCCTGCAAGAAGAGGCTTTTTGGAAGGGGCAGTTGCCACACTCACAGCAATATTTAAATCTCTGGTGGTTATGCTGATGCCTCTGTTTTGTTACCTACTCCTGTGATTTTATTAATTAAGAAATGAGGGAAATAAATAATGGCAGTGGCGGGGGGCACTTTGAAGTTAAAGTGCAATTTTGTTGGAGTCAGCAGCTACCTCTGCTTTTCTGCTGTGGCAGCAGTTTGCTTCGCCAATAAAATGCAGGGCAGGGTCTTTCAAAAGCAGATCTGGAGCCTTTAAACTTGTGATATTTCTGCACATTTCTATTTATTTATTTATTTCTATTTATTTATTTAAACTTGTGATATTTCTGCACATTTCTATTTTTTATTTATTTCTATTTCTTTATTTAAACCTGTGATATTTCTGCACATTTCTATTTTTTATTTAATTTTATATATTTATATTTATCAATTTATTTTTATTTTTCTTTTATTTTATTTATAGTTTATTTTATTTTTATTTTATTTTATTTATAGTTTATTTTATTTTTATGTTATTATTATTATCTGTACTTATTTTATTTATATATATTTTATTTTATTTCTGCACATTCTTTCTGCACATGTGAAGCTGCAGGAATACCTGAGCTGCATCTCCAGAATCTTGGCTGTGCTGCTGCTCCCATTGCAGCCTGGACTGTCCTGGCAGACAGCAGAGCTGGAGCCAGCCCCGTTTAACTCCATGCCCAAAAAAACTAATTTTTATCACTCTCCATACCCAAAAAAAACCCTGTTTATCACTCTCCATGCCAAAACCCCCATTTACCACTCTCCATGCCCAAAAAACCCCTGTTTATCACTCTCTATGCCCAAAAATGCCTCCCTTGCTCCCTTTGGCAAACCCTCTGCACATTTCTCTTGCTTCCTCCAGCTATTTCAGCACCAGCTTCATTTGGAAGCAAAGCACTGGCCCTGCTTCTGTTTTTTTGAAGATTTTATGATCCAATCCTCCTGCTGTAGGGGTGGATTCAACATCAATAGTGTGGATCCAACGCAAATGATCCATTTTTGCCTTTTTTTATTTACTTTCCAGTGATGCAAAAACCATATTTATGGAACCACTTCCAACAGTGGGAGCTGAGGGCAGCATCAGCTGCTGGGGGGAATTTCAGATGTGTTTTTACAGCAAATCAAGGGATGTCAATCAGATTCAAAAGCTGGAAGACACCAAGAATTAAAATTGCTGCTGGCACAACTGGGTGTGAAGGGTTATGGGCAGCAGGGATCAGAAGGGACTGATTTTTCCTGCCCTCCTCTTGAAGGACAATATGAAGAAATATGAGATTTTCAGCAGTGTCTCAGTATAGTTTCCATTAATTGCAACATAACTATATGGTCATTTTAACAAATGCTGCTTGAATCTTCTCAGGGTGCAGGCAGCACCCACAGAAATACATCCTGTATTGAAGTGGGATAAAATAAAATTAAATTTTGGAAGTGTTGCCTGCCCTGTGACAACACCCAGGGACAGCCTGGGCTGTGCTTCAGCTTTAACAGAGGAAAATCCAAAGTTCTGGGAGGCTGCACCGAGGAAGGATCAGTCTGGTCCTGCCCACTCACAAAAGAGGGATTTTCTGCTCAGAGACAAGTGGGATAAATGCTCTGGTATCATGGCCAGCACTTGCAGTGTTTAACCAAGTTCGATTTGCAGCGGGGCAGGAGACAGAATTGATCCATCAACAGGTGTGAAGCAAACCCAGGGAGTGCTGCCTGTCTGAGGGGGATTAATGAGAGCATTTAGCAGCAATTGTCCCTGGAGCTGGGAGCACCTGGGGCTCATTGTCCTGCTCTGAACAGACAGGTGTCTGCTGAGGAAGGCAGGAACCTCCCTTGACATAGAGAATGCAAACCCCGTCCCTCCGAATTATTATAATTTTGAAATTAAGGGGTTGTCACGCAAAGATACAGGAATAGGAATAACAGTTATTTCTTAGGAAAAAAAAATGCATGAAAATATAAATACAAACCAACCCTGCCAGAGTCAGCCCATGCCCTGTCCCCTGTGTGTCAGGGGGTGGCACAGCCCCATCCCATGGGGGCTCAGCCCTCCTGCAGTGCCAGCTGTGGCTCTGCTGGAGCAGGGATCCTGCACAAGGGGGGAGTTTTCCTCTGCAGCTCCAGGGCTGCTGGAGATGGGCCTGGGCTCCCTCTGGCCATGCAGGGCAGCAGAAGCTGCTCCTCTGGCAATGCACTGGGCAAAGGCTGCTGGGCTGTCCCAAAGCTCAGATTGGATCCAGGTAGGAATGCTTGGCTCCTCCCCTGGGCGGAGCATCTCCCCATGGGATGATGGAATTGGATCAGCCCTGCAGGGACACTCCCTGGCCATGGACAGAAGAGAATTAATAATTAATGGCCCATGAACAGAAGATAATTAATGATTAATAGCCAATGAACAGCAGAGATCTCCTGGAAGGATGATTGGCTGTGGGAGAGGTAGAGAAAACTGCCCCATGAACAGCAGAGAACTGCCCCAGCTCTGACAGGTGGGCACAGAATAAACACCCCAGTCACATCTTGCATTTCCAACCTAAGACACTCGCACAGCTCTGCCCAGCCCCACTGTCTGTCTGTGCTGCCTCTGTCTGTCTGTGCTGCCTCTGTCTGTCTGTGCTGCCTCTGCCACGCTGCATTTCAGTGCTGGGAGGGTTTGGTGGCACAGCAAATTGCATTTGTTGTGTGTTCCACCGCTCGCTGTCAGAGCTGAGTTTAAGGTAAATCCATCTGACATAGGTTATGTCAGTGCTGTGTCACGTCTTAGCCCTGTGGAAATCCAGGAATGTTTTGCTGTTGGATTCTCTGGATCTACAATTCCCCCTTGTTTTTTTTCCTCCCCTCCTGCTGCCTTTCTCTCCCCATTTCCATCAGCTTTCCATGCTGTGCTGCTGGAGATGGCTGGGAAAGCTCTGCTTCATCTTCATCTAAATTTTCCTGAAGCTCAGATTTTCTGTGTTACACCATTCAATTTTTCTTCTACATCCTTTATTGCCTTTTTAAATTCAGTATTTAACTGTGCAAGCTTAGTAAGGGTGGAGTTTAACATGAATAATAAAGCTGTGCTGTGATTTTACACTGCTGCACTTTATTTCAGAAGGGGAAAAACTTCCAGTTTTATCTTGGGTGTGTGCTGGCATCCTGCTCATGCCGCCCTCAGGTCAAGGGTTTGGATCCAAATGATCTCTCAGGTCTTTTCCAACCAAAAACATCCCTGATTTTTAATTTTTTTCATGCTAAATCTGCTATTTTTTGTCCTCTTTTCCCAACTCACTCTAGGACTGCCCAGCAGTGGCCTCTGTGTCACTGCAGCGCCTCTCAGTAAATCTGGAGGATTTTTTACTGGTAAGTGGTGTTATTTTATGATATTTTCTCATATTTTTTCTCTCCAGGTCATTGGGATGAACATATGGGAAGCACTGGAGCTGCCCAAAACCCCACAGTGAATTATCAATGTATTTTATAGGTGTCATTAGCTTGCAGAGTTATTTTTTTTATGATGGGGGTGTGTATTTATACAAACGCCTGCAGGAAAGAGTTAGCCCTGACTTTGCCGCCTTAAAAGGGGAATTTCAATGTATTAATCCACAGAATTCTGTTTGTGTGATAAAAAGAATGAAAAAAGGAGGGAAAGGGAGAAGGAAGCACAGGAGAGGAGGCTCCACCCTCACCCATCACTTCCATTCCTGTCATTTTCTCAAGCAAAGGGGTGGCTTGCAGTTGAAATTCCTTCCTGCTGCTGTACAAGAAGTTTGGATTGCAAATCACAGATTTTTCCTTTTGTTTTGAAACCTCGGTGAGCTGTTGGTGCTACTGAAATTTCTACCTATACAAATCAGTAACAAATAATTCCCAATATGATCTCCAGCTCCTGCTTTTCCCCCAGCTTTGAGCTCTGTCCTTTTCCCCACTTCCCCTTTCCACCTCCTCACTCGCTGTGGGTGAAATGAGATGTGCAATTTGGGGCATTTGCATATTTTTCATTTAGGAAAGGGATATTTTATCAGGTTTGATGGCTGAGGAAAATTGCCTGTGTGGAAATGGAAACCAATTTCAGGATGAGTGATTGGAGCTTCCTGCGAGGTTCCAGGTCATTCCCGTCCCTTCCAGGGTGCTCACACCCAAAATTCCTGCTCTGAGGAGCTCCTGCCCTTGTGGTGCTGCTGGTTCCACACCTGGGAGGTGCCACTGAGCTGAGCAGAATGAGTTTTTGGGGGGTCAAATCAGGAAAAACGGTGAAGGACTCCAGATATTTCAGGGCTGAGTGGTTTCTTTAGGATTGACCAAAGAGCTCAGGAGAAGTCAGAGCTTTCCAGACACAGCCAGAGGAGAGATGAGTGTGTCACTGCTGGAGGCTGAGCTATTTGTATCCCAGAGGGATGAATATGCTGAATCTTGGTCATCCTCCAGCACCTGCATGGAGAAGGAGACATTCCCATTTATTTTCCTTGCTGGAGCCACACTGCCATGCCTGTGGATTGATTTATAATTCAGTCCCTGTCCATTTGTTTGCTGACAGAAGAGGATGGGACCAGAGCAGCTTTTCTTTATAGCCAGGAAGAGAGAGCTCAGTGTGGAGTGGAGAGGTTTGGGGATGTTTGGGATGAGTGATGCTCTGTGTGGAAGCAAATCCCAAAATCCTGGAGTGAATCCCAGGTGGCTGCTGGCTCACAGGCCTTGGGCTCTGTGCCTGAGGAGAAGCAAGCAGGGCAGGTTTTCCTTGCTGCTGACTGCAGTGGAATGGGTGTGGATGAAGCAGATCAGGACCTGCTTTGAGAGGTTTTGTGCTGGGAATTCTCAGGGGTGCCACCCCAGTCAAGGGTGTGACATCCAGCTCCAGTGGCTGATCAGAGGAAGGACAAATCAGCATTTCATCCCTCAAATGAGACCACAATTAAACAGCTGACCCTTCCCCACGCTCCAGTACGTGCACAGGAGGGAATTTGACCTGTGAATTATCTCTGCATAGATCTGAGAATTCTGCTGTGCAACAGGAGGGAATTTGACCCCTGAGCTATCTCTGCATAAATCTGAGTATTCCGTAGTTAATTGGGGAACTGGAAACCAGACAAGTGAATCAAAGCCTTCCTCTTATCTCTTCTGCCTCCTATTGCATCTTCCATCTCTTCTGAACTTTCTGAACTACAAGGGACAAGCAGGTCGAAAATGAGAAGAAAATTAGAAGCACTTGGCCTGGTGCCTGCCTTTACACTGTGTTGATTAGGTTTTAATTGGCAATTCTTGCCTGTAATATTGGATAATTACAGAGATTTTCAGGAATAGTTGTACAATAAGAAGAAAAGACATCTGAGCTCTACTGGAGGAGTTTAATTGAGGATTTTAGAAGTGCATAATGCTTTGCTGGGTGGGAAGAGAGGTGTGAGGCCTCTCTGTGGACTTGATGTGATGGTCAGAGCTTCTCCTCCCTCCTGCCTGGAAATGTTCCCCATCACCTGCATGAGGGGACTTGGACAATTCAAGGATAATGCACAATTCATGTTTTGGTCCAAATCCTAAAGGTCTTTATTAAGGAAGTGAATTCAGGCAGTGCTGGAGGGAATTTCCTTCTGTGTGTGGCAGGGCTGCCCTTCCCAGGTTTTTGCTGTCACTGAAGTCCTCAGGTCCCTCCCAGAAGTCACCAGACAAGGGGGGAATGGCTTCAGACTGGAAGGGAGAAGGTTGGGATGGGACACTGGGAAGAAATCCCTCCCTGTGAGTGTGGTGAGGGCTGGGATGGAATTCCCAGAGAAGATGTGGATCCCTGGCAGTGCCCAAGGCCAGGTTGGACATTGGGGCTTGGAGCAGCCTGGGACAGTGGGAGATCATGGCAGGAGGTGAACTGATCTTTAATTTCCATTCCAACCCAAACCATTCTGGGATTCCATGAGATTTGGAAGAGCTTCTTTCTCCCCAGTGCCCAGCATCATTGAGGAGTTACCTTGGAAAGGGAAAAATGAGTGGATAGTGAGCACTCCAAGCAATCCTGCTCTGATTGGAGCTCATCCAGGCCTTCAGCTTCCAGCAAAAACCTCAAACTGCAGAACAAACAGCTGGAAAACAGGGAATGCTTCACCTGGAATGCTTCACCTGGAATGCTTCACCTGGAATATTTCTGGAATGTTTCACCAGCAATGCTTCACCTGGAATGCTTCACCTTGGAATATTTCACCTTGGAATGTTTCACCTGGAATATTTCACCTGGGATGCTTCACCTGCAATGCTTCACCTGGAATGCTTCACCTTGGAATGTTTCACCTGGAATGTTTCACCTGGAATGCTTCACCTTGGAATATTTCACCTGGAATGTTTCACCTCGATTATTTGACCTGGAATGCTTCACCTGGAATGTTTCACCTGGAATATTTCACCTTGGACTGTTTCACCTGGAATGCTTCACCTGGGATGCTTCACCTGGAATGTTTCACCTGGAATGTTTCACCTTGGACTGCTTCACCTGGAATGCTTCACCTGGAATGTTTCAACTGGATTGTTTCACCTTGGACTGTTTCACCTGGAATGCTTCACCTGGAATGTTTCAACTGGATTGTTTCACCTAGAATGCTTCACCTGGCTGTTGAAGTAAAAGAAGATATTTGTGACCCCTGCAGGACCCTTTCCTTGGGGGATTTTGGGCAGCCCCACAGCCCTGTGAGACGGTGACAAGTGTGCTCCCAGTTTTCCTTGTGCTGTTCATTATGTCCCGTTTAAAGGAATTTTCTCACATTTCAGCCTCAGCAGGGCTGCAGGGAGCTCCCCTGGGATGAACTCTTTGTGCAGCTCCTCTTTCTGCAGCTCAGTTTCCATTGCACTCAGGCTGGGCTGGAAAGTGATTGCCTGGAGGGGCTTGGGTTACCCTGAGCCTCAACAAAGGCAGCACCAGGCGCTCAAGGAACATTTGAATCAGAAGCTCTGAGCTTTTCTTCCTGTTGGGAACTGCTCACGAGCTCCCATGGCTCAGGCTGTGAGTTGGCTGGTTCTGTTCTGCAGCCTGAGGACCTTCCTCAGAGGTGAGTGGGTGACTTTTGTACAAGCAAACCTCATTCTGGATTTGTTTTTCTTTTTTTTTTTCTTTTAGATTATTGAGGGGTTTTTTAAATTTTCTTTTTCTTTTTTTTGGAGGGTTGTTTGTTTGGTATTTTTTGTGTGTGTGAGTGGGGGTTTTTCTGTTTGTTTAGTTTGGTATTTTTGGTTTTGTCTTTGTTTTCAATTGCTGCTGATGCTGTTTCCTTCTCAAAGCTAGACAGCATTAAAGATGGCTGCTTTTAGCTCATTTTGCTCATAAAGTGTGGCTGCACGATCTCTTTAGGAATTCACTCAGGAGAGAAGACAAATCAGCTTTCACCAAGGAGCTTCAATTCTCTAAATAGAGAAAAAAAACAAACATGTAAATGTCAGAGTGCTGTGATAAGAACGATCCCAAGGTGCTTTTTTCAGTATGAAACAAAGGGGGAAAATTCCTGGAACTTTGCTCCCCACCCTGCACACTCAGGTTTGGTTCCTTGCGAGGAACTTCCTCTGAAATCCTCATGGTGAAACTCACTTTTAAAATACAAAGTAATTCATTGGGACAGAGTCTAAATCTGATCATAAGAAATACAAAATGGGAGTTCTTCAAATTAGCTAGTCATTATTCAAATAATAATATTTTTATAATAATAATATTATAATAATTTGAATAATATTATTTAAATAATAATATTAGTTAGTTAGAGATTCAAATTAGATAGCTCAAATTTTTAAGTTCAGCTTTCAGGTGTCTTCCTGTTCGTGAAGAATTTATCACCTTCCTCTCATAGAATGTCAGGAGATTTCTTGAAGAGAGATTGGTAAATCTGCCTTTACTGTGTGGACTGAACAGCTGAAATAGAGAAGAAAAATCAGGATTTGGTTGAAATTATGAAAATCTGAAATTACAAAACACACAGCACCTCCTTTATCCCTTGGCTCTTTCCATCTGAAAACTGAGGGTTTCAACTTCCTGGCAAATAAAACAAAACCTTTCCTAAAGCTGAGAAATGCATGGAAAAGGTTCCCTGCTGCCTTTTCCAGAGGTGAATGGTTTAGTTTGATAAAGTGTCTGAAACTGGGGTTTCCCCCAGGATCCTGTGCTTAGAAAATTTACTTAGAAATCTTAAAGGAGCAGATTTGAAACTTTTCTTAATTTTAGCCCTCAACACTTCAGGCTGAGTGTGAGAACAGGCAGTGATACTGCATCATGGTGTAATAATAAGTGGCTGTTTAGCTTGGAATCTTGAATATTTGTTAATTGCACCTTAAATTGATGAGAATTTTTTTTCTTTTTTTTTTTTTTTTTTTTTTTTTTTTTCTTTCAGGGGTCTCTTCCCTCTCAGCTGACTGCGGCCTGGACTGCCACAGCCACTGCCTGATAGATTGCAGGCAGGGCCATTATTACACAGCTGGCAACTGCCTGGAGTGCCCAGCAGGCTTCTAGTAAGTCCCCTGAAAAAAGAGAGTTAAACACTCAGGGCACCTGACATTCTGAATATCCTGAGGGTTAGAATGCAGGGCTGGACGTGAGGCACAAAAAAAAAACCCCAAAACACATAATGTCATTTTTTTTATATGTGAATAATCAACCTTGCAGGAAAACCACTACATTTGGGTTAAAATCCATGGTTCTGTGGCCAAAAAACCACTTTTTTGAGCAATGAGCAAAGGGGGGCGTTCCTGTACTTACACAATGGCTGAGTGGGGATGGAATTCCAAAGGAATTAAAGAATTTAATTTTATAACTTCATGTTTTGGATCCAGCTGCCCTGGAGGCCGAGCAGCTCCAAGGAAATGCCCACTGGGAACTGCCAATGAGCTGACGGCTCAGGGAGACCTCTCAGCCTGCCAGGTGAGCTGGAGAGAGCAGGCAAGTCAAGTTCTTTTTGCCTCTACACCCCTTTATTTTGAACCATCCAATCTCAGGCTTCTCCTCAGATTTTTGCAGCCTGTTTCGAAGTTTTTCAGGCAATCCCTGCAATTTTGGGCTCAGAGAAAGCAGAATTGTCCTTCCAGGTACCCAGCAAGGTGCAGAAGGAAAAAGCTCCTGTGGGGCACTCAGGAGTGCACAGAGAATGATCCAAGATCCTTTCTGGCACTGGGAATCTCTGGAGAGGCTGGTTTGCATGATTTCTGTGTCTTGGTTTGAAAAGCCAGGTGTCTGCTAAGGAAGGCAGGAACCTCCCTTGACATGGAGAATGCAAACCCTCTCCCTCTGAATTGGTATAATTTTGAAATTAAGGGGCTCTCAGGCAAAGATATGGGAGCAGGAATAACAGCTCTTTATTAGGAAAATTAAAAATACAAATGCAATTGTACAAAAAAGGAAAACAAAGCCCTGCCAGAGTCAGCCCATGCCCTGCCCCCTGTGGGTCAGGGGGTGGCACAGCCCCATCCCATGGGGGCTCAGCCCTCCTGCAGTGCCAGCTGTGGCTCTGCTGGAGCAGGGATCCTGCACAAGGGGGGAGTTTTCCTCTGCAGCTCCAGGGCTGCTGGAGATGGGCCTGGGCTCCCTCTGGCCATGCAGGGCAGCAGAAGCTGCTCCTCTGGCAATGCACTGGGCAAAGGCTGCTGGGCTGTCCCAAAGCTCAGATTGGATCCAGGTAGGAATGCTTGGCTCCTCCCCTGGGCGGAGCATCTCCCCATGGGATGGTGGAATTGGATCAGCCCTGCAGGGACACTCCCTGGCCATGGACAGAAGAGAATTAATAATTAATGGCCCATGAACAGAAGATAATTAATGATTAATGGCCCATTAACAACAGAGATCTCCTGGAGGGAGGATTGGTTGTGGGAGAGGTAAAGAAAACTGCCCCATGAACAGCAGAGAACTGCCCCAGCTCTGACAGATGAGGACAGAATAAACAGCCCCAGGTACATCTTGCAACTTAAGACATTGTGTAAAAAATCAGCATTTCTGTGGCTGTGCTGTGTCCCTGCAGGTTTGTCCCCAGGGCTACCTCAGCCTGGAGAGCAGGGCTGGCTGCCGGCCGTGTCCCCAGGGCCACTCCTGTGACCCCGGCACGGGCACCCAGAGGAGCTGTGGGCCTGGCCAGCACTCGCCCGAGGGCCAGCTGGGCTGCGGGGAGTGCCCCGAGGGACTGGTCTGCCCCGATGGACAGAGCACACAGGTACAGCAGGACAAACTGCCCCTCCTGCAGGACAAACTGCCCCTCCAGGGCACGCTGGCCTGCCTCTGCACACGCAGGAAGGCCTTGGGAGCAAAGAGAGTTCCCTGGTTTAACAGTAGGAT
This sequence comes from Molothrus ater, assembly GCF_012460135.2. Taxonomy (NCBI): domain Eukaryota; kingdom Metazoa; phylum Chordata; class Aves; order Passeriformes; family Icteridae; genus Molothrus; species Molothrus ater. Next base: position 4,199,692 of record NC_050499.2, read on the forward strand.
GTGGGTCTTGATTCATCAAAGGAAAGCATTCAGAGCACTTGGTGATAGAGATCAGAGAGTCACAGAAGATCCTGAGCTGGAATAGACCCCTCAGGATCATCAGTTTAACCCTTGGTCCTGCACAGACACCCCAAATCCCACCGTGAGCATCCCTTGGAGCACTGTCCAACCCCTCCTGCAGCTCTGGGACTGACAGGGATCACCAATTCAACCCCTTGCCCTGCACAGACACCCCAAATCCCACCCTGAGCATTCCTGGAGCAGTGTCCAAGGGCTCCTGGAGCTCTGGGACCCATCAGGATCATCAGTCCAGCTCCTGGCCCTTGCAGACACCCCAAATCCCACCCTGGGCATCCCTGGAGTGGTGTCCAACCCCTCCTGGAGCTCTGGCAGCCTCGGGGCAGTGCCCAGCTCCCTCTGGAAGAACCTTTTCCTGACACAAATATCCCTCTATTAAAAGAAATAAATACTTTTCATCTAAATTCTGGCACTGTTAGAGCTCAGTTTTTCTGCCACCATGAAAACCCTCACATGAGCACTCAGACTTGGAGATTGAGGTCCCATTTTTGCATCTAGAAATTGTCATCAGAGAACAGAGTCGAAGCAGTGCAGGGCAGAGAAGAAAGAATGCAGTAATGGGGTTTTTCCTGACTCAGGCCTCTCCAGGACACTGCTTTTAGGTCCAAATTAGACCTTTTTCTGCTGTGAATTTGTGTTTTTTCCCCTCAGCACTGCTCGGCAGGTCAGCAGCCCAACCCCACTCGCACCCTCTGTGTCCCCTGCACTCCTGCTTCCCTCCCAGCTGAGGACACCAGGCCCTGCCAGCCCTGCCCAGCAGGTAAATCCATCTCACAGGGTTCTTCTGTGCTCATTAAAACACAGAATTTCAGGAGGCTGGAGTGGCATTTTGCTCTGGTAACACTTCTCTGGCTTGGTGGAACAGAGAGAGGCTCCTAGTGTTACGGTAAAACTGGATGTTAAAATTACATAGTAATTGAAAATAATAGAAAAATAATAATTATTAATAATAATTAAAATTTTAAAATAATTCTGTCTATTGAATATTTTTATATTCAATAAAATTTTTATTTTATTAAATAATAAAATAATATTTTGTGTGAAAATATTCTCACAAAATATTATTTTATTATTCAATACAAAAATATTGTATTGAATAATAAAATAATATTTTGTGAGACAAAGCAGCTGCTGCTGCAAAGAGCTCATGAAGGGCAGAAATGAAAGTGAGAGAACACCAAGGATCACAGCTGGGTTTGGGAGTTTATGGGAGAGGTGCAGCTGAGGCAGCCCCGGGATGGAAACCAGAGTGAGCAAATGTTGCTGAGCAACGAGGGAAGCCTTTGGGTTCTCTTCTCACACAGAAAGCAGAGCTCTCACTCTCTCATTCTTAACTGATCATCTGTAAAATTGATTTAGGTACAGTCAGAGCTCCCTCCACTCCAGGCCTTGATTCACTGGCTATCACAAGTGCCATTTACTGTGAGAGCTGTAGGGATTAGGAACCAAAGAGGGGAACACTGATTTTCTTACCTAATTTCCCTTTCTGCGTGACACTCTCAAAGAAACCCAAACAAGCCATGTTTAGGAAATTGCTGTGTGTTGTTGAGGGTGTCACTGAGATGCAGAATGAGGCAGCAGGGGAATAGGCTGAGAAGGTTTTGATACAAAATCATTGCCTTTTGAAATCCTGACTCTTCAGTGAGAGAGAGGGAGAAACCTTCCAGCACTGAATGGCCATGGGCCATAGTGTGGTATTCACATTTTCCAAACAGAGAGAGACATAATTCTCTCTCCCAGGATTTTTCCTGGGGAAGGCAGTGAGAAAGCTCAGAGAAGGGAATGAAAGCAATTCTTGTCTCTACTTGCTGCTCCCGTTGTTTGGCACGTGTGGAATGTGTTATGGAGATTGTTTTCCAAAAGGGATTTGTTAATTGGACTCTGGTGATGGTTGTTTGGATTGATGGACTAATTAGGTCAAAGCTGTGTCGTGGCTGTCTGGTAAGGGTCATGGGTTTTTCTTTAGTGTAGTTAATATAGAGTATAGTGTAATATATAATGTAATGTAATTTAATGTAATGTAATATAACATAATATAATATAACGTAATATAACATAGCAATTGTTCAGCCTTCTGAATCATGGAGTCATTGCACATTGTTCCCTGGCTGGGGATTGTCCTGCATTGATACCACAGTTTCCCTATGAAAAGAGAATTAAACTCCTGGCACGTCCCAGACAATGAGCATAAGCCCAGAGAGGATTTGCTAGTCCAAGATGAGCTTGTTCTTTGTGCTTGTTTCCTGGGAATTGTCCCTCCAAGCCCTCCACATTAACCCTGTCCTGTCCTTCAATACCCCTGGCAAGGGCAGCTGGGGCTAAAGGGAGCATCACCATCACCAACCGTTCCCTGCACAGCCCCTCAGCTTCAATCCCATTTCCCTGCCCACCTGAACCCTTGGGGACAAGGCCTGGTGGGCAGTGGGTGCTGCTGGCAGCTTGTGGAAGGATCAGCAGTTGGCAATCCAAGGCACTTCCATGGTTTCCCCTCTCCTCCAAGCCCTGCCTTGATTCTGTCAGCAGCTCCAGGTGCCTCCTGCAGAGAAACCAAGCTCAGTAACTCAATTCTGATGTAACTGGAACCCTCCCATTAAATAATGAATTTCTGTGCTCCTCCCCTGCTGTCCAGGAGAAGGGTGAATGGGAGAGCTAAAGAGATCAGGATCTCAGTAGTTCAGCTATAAAGCACAGTGGAGGGAATAGAAGCAGGAATTCTGTTATTTCCAGTGCCTGGGGTTCAGTACAAACACAGACTACCCCATGCTGGAATTCAGTGCTCCTAAATACAAGCCCCCTGGAGCAATCCCAAAGCCACGAGGTGATAAGGAGTTGGGATTCCAGCAGCAGCCTGAGAGTCCCATGTTCTTTTCTTGACTGATTTTAATAACACATAATCTGTGTATTTAGTGTTGCCTGCATGAGAGAAGTGCACAGCAATGGATTTCAGCAGAGCAGTGGCTCAGTTAATCCTGCTTTCTTTTTCTTTCTACTCTTCAAATATCCATCCTGAGTTTAGGAAAGCATTTGATGATCAGTTTCTGCAAAACCTTAATTGGGAACAGCAATTAATTCTAGGGGGATGTCAACTTTTTGTCTCAGTGAACAACTGGCAGTAGGATTTTAAGTGAAATATCATGTATGGAACTGGAGAGACTTTGGGAAAATATTAGGAACACCTCAGCTGATCTTTAATCTCCATGATCTTGGAGACAGCAGAAGAATTGGAGTAGAAAGAGAGAACAATTAACTCTAACCATGCTAATAAAACTAATTTAGCCAGAAATGTCTTTGTCTGTTTTGAATTTAAAAACATTGATTTGTGTTAGATGTTTGGATTTCCTCTGCCAACTCAGGAAGAAACATTTTTAAGCAGGTGGGGGCAGAGCAGCCCAGAATGTTGGGATTTTTTTTGTTTAAATTCTCTCCAGGTCACTTCTGTCCTGATGGCCTTGAGGTCCCTCCATGCCCAGCTGGGAGCTTCAAGCCCAAGGAGGGGGTTCCCAATGCCAGCAGCAGCTCCTCGTGCTTGCCAGGTCTGTGTCCTCAAATTTTAATTTTGGGTCTGCTGAGCTCACCCAGCAGGTCAGTGGTGATGAAAAACTCAGAGACTTTCTGGTTTTAAACTTATTTAACAGCAGCTTTGCATAGGAGGCACTCTTTTAACACTCTTAGAGAACTTTTCCAGCCCAGCTTCCTCACTCAAACTCCTTTCCAAGCTGTCTCCTGAGTGGGATCAGAGGAGGGACACAATGAAAGCTGAGCATCCCCCTTTCCTTTGGGAAAGGTTTTTAAATTTGTCTTTGAATACTCACAACAGTCCCCATCCCATTCTCGCATCCAGAGCAAATGAGGTTACAGATCAGGGAAAAACTTTATATTGTAACAGCCAAAAAAGCACAGGAATTTCTGCCTTCAGAAGCTGCTGAGGCCCTGCCCTTAAATTTAAAATTGCCAAGCAGATGAAGGAGTCTGTGATGTTTGTGATGTTCTAAGTGCTGCAAGGCAGCAGCACAAGGCTTCCCCAGATTTCCAGCTGCGCTGCTTCCTTCTAAATATTTTTGTTTGGCTTTGGGTTTCTAAGCCAGTAGAACTTTGTTTTGTACACACAGCACTGAGTCACCCTAATGACTGGGAAACGTGGGGAAAGCAATGAGATTTTAGTTTAGTTCTGGTGAAATTAAGTTTAAAGGGCAGAATAATGGAGGTTTGTTGGTCTTTTCTGGTATCAAATCTTTGCTTAGGCATGGAAAGGGAGACGTGGATTTATAACCACGCGTGGCTGAGGCTCTCTCTGCCCAGGTTTGAGCATTTCAGAGCATCTCAGTGTCCCTCACAAAGGTATAAAAATCCCTTTCTGTCCTCAAAAATGCTGTACAAATAGGAAAATAGAGGGAGATTCAGGGAATGAGCACAGTCCACCAAAGTAAACCTTGGGCCAAGCCCAGAATGTTTTATCCAGAGTCACAAATCCCAGCCAGGAGCACAAACCTGGAGTTCAGGTGCTCGGTCTCCCTTTGCATCTCTTGAGTTCTTCCCCTCATGTGCTAAGAAAATAATTATCTCCTTCAGATCAAGGCATATCTTTGTCTATCTGAGCATTTCTTTTCCAGCAAATGACTCAGCTGCTGAACTGTCCTGACTGTTGAATGATTTTTCTTTGCTCAAAAGGCAAGTCCAGGAAATCGCTGCCTTCCACCCACTCCTGGAATTAAAACCAGGAGTGCATTTCCGTGGTGCAGCAAGGAGCAAACCTCACATCTCATCAGGACAGCCAAATTCAACAGACAGGGCCGGTGGCATCCGAAAACAAAATCATTGTAGGAGCTGCAGAGTAAATTAGAGTTTAAAAACTCTTTGGGTTTAATAATGTAAGCTGTTGTGCTGTGCTTTATATAATGATGTTGTCATCTCTCCTAAGGAGCACTTGGAAAGGCAGGATAATTCCTGATGCCACAGGATACAGGGATGAGCTCTGAGAAGCCTCAGGATATTCCAAATCCTGCCCTGATGGTCTCGCTGTGCTCACCCCCTGCACTGCTGTGTGTCAAGTGTGACAAACTTGTTTTTTCCACTTTGAATGTTTCATTTTACATTTATTGCACAGCAACAGGTCCAGCCTGGTCCTGCGGAAGAGATAACAGCTGAGATTGTCAGAGATAACAGGCTTGGATTGGCCTGAGGAGCTGTGGCTGCCCTGGGAGTGTCCAGGGTCAGGCTGGAGCAGCCTGGGCTGGTGGAAATGTCCCTGCCCATGGCAGGGCTGGGGTGGGCTGGGCTTTAGGGTGACAGGATCACAGAATGACCAGGTTGGAAGAGACCCTAAAGATCATCGAGTCCAACCCAGCCCCAACCCCTCAACTCAACCCTGGCACCCAGTGCCACATCCAGGCTTTGTTAAACACACCCAGGGATGGGGACTCCACCGCCTCCCTGGGCAGAACATTCCAGAACTTTATCACCCTTGCTGGAAAAAACTTCTTCCTGCTGTCCAACCTGTATTTCCCTTGGTGCAGCTTGGTCCTTTCCGGCCCAAACCATGCTGGGATTCTCTGCTGTAAATCTGCTCCCTCACTGATCTCATATGAAGTGTCCAGGCAGCCACACTGTTCAATCTGTTCTGATTGTTCCGTCATCAGCAGAAAGTCAGGCAAGAGTTGGGAATTTTCTGCCCCAATACTCACGTGGTTCTGTAAAATCCCTGTTTGCTGGGGGTGCAGATCCACATCAGGAAGCTTTTGTCAGCTTAAGGCTGAGTTTTCAGTGGGTGCCACAGCTCCATGGGTTTGCAGCCCCCTCAGCTGTGTTGGTTCAGCTGTGCTCAGTGCTGGGGAGTTTTACAGTCTGGAGAAATTCAGATTTCATCCTGCTGAGGTTTTCCCACCTGTGTGGTGTAAATGTAAGGAGGAAACAAGGGGATTTCTCTGAGGGGTGACAGGGTGGAAGGCAGAGGGGGGAGATGACCCCAAAACTCACTTTGTACCCTGAGGAATCCCAGCCTGGCCCTGTGCCTTCAATCTGTGGAGGGCAAAGCCTGGATTTTAATGAATCCTGGTATTTTTGGGGGCTGTAAGGCTCTGGTGCAGCCTCCAGAGGCACACACACCCACACCAGGGCCTGACTGAGCTTTGACAAACTCAGGTTTGGAGCAGTGTCCACCCTGGTAGTTCTCCATCCTCAGGCAGCATTTCCCCTTCCCTGGAATTGCTGTTTGCTGTAGAAAGGCCTGGCTCAGGGGGAGAGCAGCCACTCCTGGGCTGAATTTGGGTTTCCTTTATTTGGGAAGGTTTTGTAATGAAATGCACTTTCTAAACACGCTAACAGCAGCCAGGGATCCTTGTTTTATTACGTATTGATCTTGCTTTAGGTTGCAACACGAGCGTCTTTTGTTTAACACGTGGGATTTCAGGGATGATCACAGCTCAGGCTGCTTGTCTTCCCAGCAGCTTTGCACTGAGTTTATCTCCAGCCTGCAAAACCCCTGAATTCAGACTGGAATCAGCCTGGTTTTCCTGGAAAGCCCAGGCTCTCCCCCAGCTGAGCCCCAGGCTCGGTGATTGTTATCTGTACCTGCACCAGAGGCTGTGCTCAGGCTGATGGCTCTGTTCTTATCAGAGCAGCACAGAGCACAGGGGTTTAGTGCTTCCAGGACTAAATTCAGCTAATCCAACACCACCACCTCCTGGCTTTGCAGGAACTTTATTCCCAGCGTGGATGAACCTCTGTCAAATTTCCCTGCTGCGGGTGGAAGCAGAGGTGAAATATTTCGACCTCAGCAGGTCATAATCCCTTTCTGACCTCAAATACCTCTCTCTTTAGGAGCTGGCTGGTGTTTGAAGTGCCCTGCTGGCTATTTCTGCCCTGCTGGAGCCAGTGTCCCCGTGCCCTGCCAGCCAGGGACACACAGCCCTCTGCCAGGACAGGACGAGGCTGCAGACTGCAGAGCCTGCCCTGCAGGGAGGGCTTGCACCCAGCCTGGCCTGGCCCAGCCTGACTCTGACTGCTCAGCAGGGTAAGCCTGGGTTATTTCCCGCCCACTTCATGGCTGTGCAGGCATTTCACCTCCTCAGCTTTTGCTTTCAGCAGCTTTTTCTGCTTTTTCCTGCTTTCCTTTCCCTCAGCTCACACAGCACAGAGGTGTTGATGTCTCCTTGCACCAGGAATGTTTTGGAAGCCTTCAGAGCTGTTTTCTCTTGGGTGGTGGCCTCCAAAAACCTCCTTCAGACCCTGCTGGTGGGTCTGCTCATAAAGGGAATCATTTTTCCTCCTCTTTTCCCCCCTGAGCTCCTCCTGATGTATCTGCTCCCAAAGGGAATCACGTTGTCCTCCTGTTTTCCTTCCTGAACCCCTCCTGGTGTGTCTGCTCCCAAATGGAATCGTTTTTTCCCCCTGTTTTCCTCCCTGAGCTCCTCCTGGTGGGTCTGCTCACAAAGGGAATCACTTTGTCCTCCTGTTTTCCTCTCTGAACTCCTCCTGCTGGGCAGTTTTGTGCTGCTGCTGCCCCCAAGGTTTGTTCTTTGCTGCCAGCAAATTAGTTTTTAGATTATTAGTTCTCAAACTCCCCAGGACAGCCCAGCCCCAGGAAGCCACAGCAGTTTCACCCTTCAGAAACCTGGGGGAGATTCCTGCCCGTTCCCAGCTGCTGGGATGGAGTGAAGAGAATTGGAATCAGCTGGGAGAGCCCCTGAGAGTGGAATGGTTGGCCCAGAGTTCAGAAGGGCACCCTGAAATCACCCCTCAGGTGAAGGTGGCTTCATGCCCTGTGCCAAGGTTTCTGCAGTTTCAGGGTGACACAGACTGTCCTGGTGGAAGGTTCCACAAATTAGGTAAAAACAGCCAAGAATGAAGCCAGGCCACACACCCCATGGCTGAATAACCCACTTTTGGTGTAAAATGCCCCACACAACCTCTCCACTCACAGAGTCCCATTTTCATTGTGCATGATTGCTGCTCAGTCGTGTTGCTGTCAGCCATGTCAGATTTCCCCAGCTGCTCCACCCCAATATTTTTGTAGGGCACAGAGTTTGCCCTCCCCTGGCATCCACACCCCTGTGCCAGGTGTTGCCCTGTTCTTCTAAAGTTCTTCTAAGCCTTCTGACGTTTACATTGTTGTAATGGAGTTTCTCACGCACTTTTCATGTAAATAATGATTGTTTTGCATTGCTTTCTGGAGGAGGAGACAATTGATGGACTGTTGGTTTGACCAGTGTGGTTGGGGAGGTGACAATTTCATCCTCCAATCCATGGTCACTTTTGGAATTCTATAAATATCGAAGTCCAGGAATAAACTACCCCCTTTTTGCCTTAGCCATCTCAGAGAGTGAGCGTCATTCATTTCATGTGATATCACGACACCATGTGTGTCACTGTCACATTTTCTGGAAAAATCCCTTCCCCAGGATTTCTCTCCTGGGGAGCTGAGAAGCCTCAGAGAAAAAGGAAAACAAGAATTATCTGATTCGCTTCTCCTGTGTTTTGCTGCTTTGGAATGTGGTTTGGACATTGTTTATCCAACATGTGAATTGTTTTGACTTAATGACCAATCACGGTCAGGCTGTGTCGGGACTCTGGAAGGAGTCAGGAGTTTTCATTATTATCTTTTTAGCCTTCTGTAAGTGTCCTTTTTGTATTCTTTAGTATGTTTTAGTTTAGCATAATATAATATAATGTAATGTAATGTAATATAATGTAATATAATATAATGTAATGTAATATAATGTAATATAATGTGATATAATATAATGTAATATAATGTAATATGATATAATGTAACATAATATAATGTAATGTAATGTTATGTAATATAATGTAACGTAATATAATATGTAATATAACATAATATTATAATATGTCAAATTAGCCTTCTAAGAACGTGGAGTCACATTCATCACTCCTCCCCTCGTCAGGGGACCCTGATAATGCCACCCAGGTGCTGTGCTGTGTTTCAGGTACGTGTGCCCCACGGGCTCTGCCAGCCCCCATGCCCCCGGCAATGCCTGTCCTCCAGGAACTGTTGGCCACCGCGTGGACCTCTTTGACAAGTCCCAGTGTGAGCCCTGCCCTGCAGGCTTTGTCTGTGCCAGAGGTATGTGGCTGTGAGAAAAACGATGCTCACTTCTGGCACCGTCATGTTTTCTGGAAAAGTCCCTTTGCCCAGGATTTCTCTGCTGGGAAGATGAGAAATCTCAGGGTAAAAGGAAAACAATAATTAATTATCTGATTGGCTTCTCCTGTGTCTTGCTGCTTTGCAATGTGTTTGGAGCAGCAACAGGAGATTGTTTCATTGGTTTCATGTGAATTGTTTTGACCCAATGGCCAATCACAGCCAAGCTGTGTTGGGACTCTAAAAGGAGTCACGGGTTTTCATTATTATCTTTTTAGCCTTCTGTAAGTATCCTTTCTGTATTCTTTAGTATAGTTTAGTATGGTATTCTTTAGTATAATATAGTATCAAAAATAATAAATTAGCCTTCTGAGAACATGGAGTCACATTCATCATTCCTCCCATCATCTGGGAACCCCACAAATACGACACACCTCCAAGAATTCAAGGGATTTATTAAACCTTTATTAAAAGCTTCATTATTGAATTATCTAATCATAATATTTATACTTATATTTATACGCATATTTATACTTATATTTATACGCATATTTATACTTATATTTATATGCATATTATTTATATTTATATGTATGTTATTTATACTTATAATCTAAAATAGAGAAAAGGCCCAAAATGAGGGGGAAACTTAACTCAGGGCTGCTCACAAAGAGCTGAAAACTCTGGGAATTTGGCTTCTGCGAAGCCACCACGCCACCCTTTGCTGCTCCTAAATTCCCCTTGTTGTTTCCACAGGAACTGGGGGGCAGCAGAAGCCTCCCAGCCCGTGCCCTGTTGGGCACTACTGCCCAGCTGGCACCAGGCCCCTGGCCCAGCTCAGGTGTGCCCCGGGCACCTGGAGCAACAGGAGCAGCCTGGCCTCGGCCCGGGAGTGCTCCCCGTGCCCCCCAGGCTGGTTCTGCCTGGGAGGAGCCCCCAGCCCCAGCGGGAGATGCAGCTCAGGGCACTACTGCCCCCAAGGTAGGCACCTCCTCGGGGCAGTCAGGGAGAGCTCGCTCGTTTCTGGGAGGTTTCTTTCGTTTTGGGAAAATTTCGTTCATTTTTTCGGGGGAGATTTCATTCATTTTGGGGAGGTTTCGGTAATTTTTGGGAGGTATCATTAATTTTTGAGAGATTTCATTCGTTTTCAGAAGATTTCATTCATCTTTGGGGTGTTTCAGTAATTTTTGGGAGGTATCATTAATTTTTCAGAGATTTCATTCATTTTTGGGAGGTTTCAGTGGTTTCAGTAATTTTTGGGAGGTATCATTAATTTTGTGGGAGATTTCATTAATTTTGGGAGGTTTTGGTAATTTTTGGGAGGTATCATTAATTTTTGAGAGATTTCATTAATTTTTGGGAGGTTTTGGTAATTTTTGGGAGGTATCATTAATTTTTCAGAAATTTCATTCATTTTCGGAAGATTTCATTAATTTTTGGGAGGTTTCAGTAATTTTTGGGAGGTATCATTAATTTTTGAGAGATTTCATTCATTTTTGGAAGGTTTTGGTAATTTTGTGGGAGGTATCATTAATTTTTGAGAGATTTCATTCATTTTGTGGGAGATTTCATTCATTTTTTGGAGGTTTCAGTAATTTTTGGGAGGTCTCATTAATTTTTGAGAGACTTCATTCATTTTTGGAAGGTTTCATTCATTTTTGGGAGGTTTTGGTAATTTTTGAGAGATTTCATTCATTTTTGGGAGGTTTCGGTAATTTTTGAGAGATTTCATTCATTTTTGGGGAGGTATCATTAATTTTTGAGAGATTTCATTCATTTTGTGGGAGATTTCATTCATTTTGTGGGAGGTTTCGGTAATTTTTGCCTTTGTGAATTCTGATAAGCCCCACATTTGATTTATCAGCGTATTTTTTGCACCATGGATAGCAGATTGTCCCTTCTGTGTAGTCACTATTTTATATTTTTTGAACAGAGCACGTTTGTCCCATTATTTTTTTGTCCCCCCCATTTATTTGCAAAGAATTAAAATGCCTAATCAAGCACCTGGTGCAGGCAACCATTCTAAATATGAATTTTCCTGCAAAAATTCTGCAGCTGCTGCTAAATGCTGATTTTTTTGTTGTCATCAGATAACTGAAACAGACAATCAAAAATACTGATTTTTTTGTTGGTATCAAACAAATGAAACAGACAATCAGAAATGCTGATTTTTTTTTGTTATCAGATAAATGAAACAGACAACCAGAAATGCTGATTTATTTTTTGTTATCAGATAAGTGAAACAGAAAATCAGAAATGCTGAATTTTTTTGTTGTTATCATACAAATGAAACAGACAATCAGAAATGCTGAATTTTTTTGTTGTTATCATACAAATGAAACAGACAATCAGAAATGCTGAATTTTTTTGTTGTTATCACACAAATGAAACAGAAAATCAGAAATGCTGAATTTTTTTGTTGTTATCATAGAAATGAAACAGAAAATCAGAAATACTAATTTTTTTTGTTATCAGATAAATGAAACAGACAATCAGAAATACTAATTTTTTTTGTTATCAGATAAATGAAACAGACAATCAGAAATGCTGAATTTTTTTGTTGTTATCATACAAATGAAACAGACAAAAGTGCTGATTTTTCTGTTGTTATCAGACAACTGAAGCAGGCAATCAAAAATGCAGACATTTTTGTTGATATCAGACAAATGAAACAGACAATGAAAAAGCTGATTTTTTTGTTGTTATCAGACAAATTAAACAGACAATCAGAAATGCTGATTTTTTTGTTGTTGTTGTTATCACCTCGAGCGGTGATTATTTAAATACGCATTTACAAGTAAGCAATTAATAGCCACAAAAGCCCTTCCTGCCTTTGGTGTTGGAAGCTGTGTTAAGGTTGGGCTGGATCCCCGCTCTCTTTCTCTCGCACAGGCAGCTGGAGGAGCACCCAGTTCCCCTGCCCTGCAGGGACCTTCAGCACCCGGCTGGGCAGGGCTGGGCTGCGGGATTGCTCTGCCTGCCCTGCCGGAGCCTTCTGCCCCCCTGGCACCTCCAAACCTGTGCTGTGCCCGCTGTAAGTGCAGGACGAGGGAAAATGTGGCAGTTTTAAGGTTTGTTTGGGGCGTTTCATGGCTCTTCTGGGTTTAATTATTATTGCCTTTTGCCTCATGTGTTACTGAGGTCCAGGCGAGTTTGGTCAGAATTGGGTGGGGTTTGCTGCAGAAAGACAACATTTCCTCTAATCAGAGCACCAAGATTTCAGGATAGAAGTGCACTGCTGATGCCTTAAGATTGGAGCTTTTGTATTTTTCATCCATTTGTAACCTGCAGTCCTTTAGTGTAGAACTCTGAACTCCATGTACATTGTGAGCTGCTGCATCCCCATTTTGGGGCAGACACAACAATTCCTCTCCAGGATTTCAGCTTTTCTATTTTCCATCTATTTGAAAGAGATGGTATTATATTTAATACTAATACTAATGCTACCAATAATAATAAATTCTATTTAATAATAGTATATTATTATATTTTTCACATATTTGTAACCTGCAGTTCTTTAGTGTAGAACTCTGAACTCCACACACAGTGGGAGCTGCTGCTTCCCCATTTGGGGCAGACACAACAATTCCTCTCCAGGCCTGGCAATCAAGGACACCTCACTGCCTCAGGGCCCTGAGATGGGAACAAAAGGGACTTGGGGGCAGCAAACTTGGGGTCAATGACTTCATCAGCTGAAGCTGGAATTGGCAGATTCACCCCCAAAATGCAAATGGACCAAACTTATAAAAGTGTGAAACCTGTGACCCATTGTTCATTTTTGGGTGGGTTTTGTCTGCCCTAAATGTGCCTGAGGGCCCTTCAATAAATAGAACTGCTTTTTATTCCCTGTCCTGGTTTGAAAAGGAAGTGAGATTTTTGGGAGAATATATTTTTCCTGGGGGCACCGGCATTGTGCCAGCATCAAACCATGACATTCTGTAAATTTTGCCTGATTTTTAGGTAGCCCAAAAAGGCATCACAGTATTTCCTTTTCTTGCCTGGCTGCTGTCTGGAGTGTCTCTGTGCTGTTTTGTCCCCAGAGGATCCTTTCGCTCGGCCCCTGGAGCGGAGCTGGCTGCAGACTGCACCCCCTGTCCTGGGGGCCAGCACTGCCCCGCGCTGGGCACGGTCGCCCCCCGAGCCTGTGGGGCTGGCAGCTTCTCTGTGAGTCCCAATCCTTGTGTCCTACCTTCCCTTCGTGCAAGGCTGGGCTTGGCACAAGGGGGGCTCCCAGGGGTGGATGAGGCTGGGAGTGCCCCCAGGGAGGTGTCACAGACATCTGTTATGGAAAATCCTTTCCTTAGGATTTTTCCTCCTGAGAAGCTGAGAGGCCTCAGGAACAAAATGCAAACAATGGTTATCTGCTGCTGTGGAATGCAACAGGTGCATCTGGGATTGGGCTCATGTGGTTGTTTCTAATTAATGGCCAATCACAGCCCAGCTGGCTCAGACTCTGTCCAAGCCACAAACCTTTGCTATCATTCTTTCCTTTTCTATTCTTAGCCAGCCTTCTGATGAAATCCTTTCTTCTATTCCTTTAGTATAGTTTTAATATGATATATATCATAAAATAATCAATCAAGCCTTCTGAAACATGGAGTCAACATTCTCAACTCTTCCCTCATCCTCAGACCCCTGTGAACACCACCACAGATCTCAGGGACATTGGCATTGCCATTTTTGTGGCACGTTTGGCCCTGGCAGGGAGCAGACAGCTCTGTTTCCTTCCTGCTCAGAAGGAGGTGTTGGATGGGCTGGGATTAAACTCTCAGCTGGTTTGGGAGGGAAAGCAGCAGGGTGGAGTCACAGAAGGGGATGGTGATGGCACAACTATTCCCACAAACAGGTTTGATTCATATTTATCTGCCCCAAATCTCTAATTAATTGTTGTACTGATAATTGCCACTGTTGGCTCACAGAGGTGTGGAGGATTGTTGAGTGCCCCAGCAGGGACACGGGGTCCTTTCTGTTCCAGGAGCCAGGCTCAGCCTCCTGCCTGCCCTGCAGGGTCGGGCACTTCTGTGCCGGGGAGAACACCAGCCTGGAGGTGATGCTGGCCAGGGTGTGCCCAGCAGGGCTCCTGTGCCCGCAGGGACAGGCGCTCGTCCCAGATACCGCTGCCAACGCCTGCCCACAGGGACACTTCTGTCCCCAGGGGGATGCTGTGAGTGACTTTGCTCTGGGGACTCTGCATTCTCTCTGGCTGGGATCACTGCTGTGGGAAAACCTCCCCTGATAATGTTTTGTTACTGATTTCTGCCCTTCTTGTGGGTTCACAGACCTTAGCAGTATTTGCCCCAAATAAAACTGATAATAAAATAATAATATTAATTAATATAATAATATATGTCAATATATTATATCATATAATAAAACTCAATAATATAATATTAGTTAATATAACATAACATAGCAAACATAACACAACAACACATATCATAACACAACATCTTGTAATAATATATTAATATATACAATAATGAAACCTGATATAATATAATATCAATTAATATAATCTAATAATATAGCATAATAAAATAGATGTTAAAAATAACAATATTAACTATTATTTTATTAATAAAATAATAGTTTTTATATATACAATAAAACAATATGTATATTACTTATACTTTATATATATTATTAATAGTTTATATATAATAAAATAATTATGTAATATCAATATAATATAAACATAAATATTATATAACTAATATAAAAATTTAATATATATTATATTTTATATGATGTATATATAAAACATGTATTTATTATTTATCAATTCTTTATTATTTTTATATATCCTATCTATATAGGATATAATATATTCTATATAAATAATAATAGGATATATTATATATATTCTATATATAATAATATAGAATGTAATAATATATAATAGCATAATACTTATTATCTAATAACATAATGATAATAGCTGTCAATAATATAAGAATAAATAATAATTAATATCACAAGGATAACACTCTCTGAGAAGCCTTACACAATTATTCTGAGCTGCTTTTACAGCTTTAACTGCTGTACCTTGGCCTTGTGGGCTGCAGGACTCACTTTAGGCTGTCAAAACCCCTTTTTCTATTCCATACTTCTATTCCAAAACCCCTTTTTCTATTCCCCTTCCAGGCTCAGCCTTGCCCCAGTGGCACCTACAGTGAGCAGAGGGGGCTCAGCAGCGCTGCTGGATGCTCCCCCTGCCCTGCAGGGAAGTTCTGCTACACTGATGGGACAGAGAATTCCTCAGGAATTCCTCACCCTGTAAGTACAGCCCAGCTGCTCCCAAATTTTTACCCCAAAATTCTTACCCCAGGCTGAATCTGTTTATGGAGCCTAGTCTGTGCTTGGTGCATGTTTTCTGTCTTTATTCTGCCTTCTGCCTGTCAGTGCAGGCTGGGAAAGGGGGTTCAAAGGTGAGGAATTGCTGCTGCTCCTCATCTATTGAATTTTGGGGTTTGTCATTGCATTGTTTTGTCCCACGGAAGAATGAACCTGTCAAATATCAATAGCTGTTAAAAGAAATAAAAAAGGAATAAAAAAATGCAGATGGATTCTCTTCCATATGGATGAATGCCTGGTTTTATTGAAGAGTAAGGTGATAATTCTGTCCCAGTTTCAGCTTTTCCCCAAGTGTGGGAGAGCATCTTCCTCACAACAGGCAAACCTGCCTCAGTGCCAAGATTTTACCCCAAACCCACTTTTCCTACAGTAATTATCACACATGGTCAGAATTTTACTGATAAATTCCCTTTCTTCCCTTCTTCCCTACCCCATTTGCTTGCAGTGAGGAAACACCAGGTTGTTCAAATTGCAGGTGGAGCTGAAGAGACTGGGCAGAAGCAGCCAAGCCTGAGTGTGTGTTTTGTGTTTCGTGTTTTGTTCCCAGACAGGGGATTGCCCAGCTGGTTACCTGTGCCCTCCAGGCACTGGGTTCCCCTTCTCCTTCCCCTGCCTGCCAGGCACCTTCTGGGACAGCTCCAGCATGGGGGGACAAGGGGTTTGCAAGCCAAGCCCAGCCGGGCACTTCTGTGACTCCCCTGCCATGACACAGCCCAAGCTCTGCCCAGCAGTGAGTGGTTTTCCTTGCTTTTGATGGGAATGTGGGATTTGTCTTTAGAAACAAACTGGTAGATAGAACCTGCACTGAGAGATTTAAAAAAAAAAAAGACAATGGGAAGGATTTCACGGATTGATGAATGGAATAAGATATTTGCTTTTACAAATAAAACGTGGCTTTGCTAGGAAATGAAATTGGATATTGGAAGATTAAAGATACAATGGGGAAAAACCCTAAATTCTGTAAGAATTAAAAATTAAAAGGCAGGGTTATACATTAGAGGGGAATCTCTGGGATCAGGTGTTTTGGGAAGTCTGAACCTCTCAAGTACCTCAGAAATGGGAAAGAGAGAAGGGAAATGTGGCTGGGAAATTGGGATAAAAAGGAGGCTGCACCCTCCAAAAATTGGAGAGATCCCAGGGCAATGCCCCATGGCCTCTGCCTTGATTGGAATAAAGCCAAAGGACTGCTCTGTCTCCTTTTGGACATCAACCTCTGGTGTTTGTGGGTGAATTTTCCTGACACTTTCATGGAAGAAGCTGCTCTGGGGGATTTATTTCATAGGAAAGCCTTGCTGGCAGACACCTGGCTTTGTTTTGTAGGGTTTTTACTGTGCTGAAGGCAGCTCCAAGCCTGAGCCCTGCCCGGAGGGGACATTTGGTGCCAGGCAGGGGCTGTCCGGACCCTCGGGGTGCAGCCCCTGTGCTCGGGGTTCCTTCTGCGCTGCCCCAGGACAGACTGGCCCCAGTGGGCCCTGTCAGGCTGGATTTTACTGCCAGGGCAGGGCTCTGACTCCAGTAAGTCCCACGGATGAGTTTTGCTCCTCTTCTTCTTCTTCATTTTTTGTGTTGTTTTGTTTTCCCCACTGCGGTGCCTGTTTTGAACCCAGTGATTTGGACAGTCACAATTTTGTGCTGCTCACACTCAAGTTTAAGGCAAAAGGACCTTCAAAAGGAGTGTGGCCATGTCATATTTTTCCTCTCTGTACACTAACACCCTCTTAAAAAAAAGATCACCAGGTAAAAAGTCCAGTGAGTGTGAAGCAGTGTAAAATTTCATCCCTATTTATTCTCCTTGAAGTTCCTTCAGTCAGTGATATATTCCAGTCAGTGTTTTCTGTTCTCTGCACAAGAGCATGTCTTTATTTATTTTTTTCTTTATTGTCTGCATCACTTTAACACAATAAATACTTCACCCCATTTTCTCCCTTTTTTAATGATCCTTTTCCCAATTTCAGTGGCCCACGGATGGTGTGACAGGGGCTGTGTGTCCTGCTGGCTCCTACTGCCCCTCTGGCTCTGCCTTCCCCATCCCCTGCCCTCCAGGGACTTTCAGCAACACCAGTGGGCTGAGGAGCCTCCAGGAGTGCTTGGATTGCCCACCTGGGTGAGTGTCCAGCTTTGGAAGCAAACAGGAATCAGGTCTCTAAAATTCCAGGGACTTTTTTTTTTTGCATTTGGGATTGAGCTATTCACTGGGGGAAAAAAAAACCAAACAAAAAACCAAAAAAAAAAAACCCCAAAAAAAACCCCACAAAAAACAAAAACAAAGCAAAAAAAAAACCCAAAAAAAACCCCAAACAAACAACAAAAAACAAAACAAAAAACAAACAAACAAAAAAGAAACCAAAAAAGGCATTATTGCTTCCCAAGTTTGTTTTGGTTTTTTTTTTCCCCAAACTTAGCTTATATTGTGATGGGACAAACAACCAAGCCCCCTCAGGACTTTGTGAACCTGGTTACTTCTGCACAGGAGGAGCCACCAGTCCCCTCCAGCACGTGGTGATGGAGGGACATTATTCCTTAGCAGGAGCTTTCAAGGCAGAGCCGTGTCCCCCCGGCACCTTCCAGCCTGTGAGTACTCAGGGTTCCAGCCTGGGGGGCCTGCAGAGCCCTTGGAAACTATAAAAATGTGTGAGCAGAAATTCCTGAGGTGTTTAGAAACAGCTTGAAAAAAGAGGGGGTTTGGGAGATTTCTGCTAGTTTGGGTAATCACCACCTGCTTTGCTTTTACCCTGCTGCAGAGGAAGAACCAAAAGCCTTTGGGTGGAGACACCAGATCCATCAGTCCAGGGCTGTTGCCAGCAACTCCTCAGGCACTTTTTAAGTTTTCTTGCACGGTACAAATTTGGAAGGGCTGCTGAGTCTTTGGCCTGGCAGGGGTGAATTAATTCGTGCATTTCCCTCACTTCTGTGATGATCAGGGCTGTGCCTGCCACTGCTTTAGTGTTGCAGGCACCTCAGATTTGTTGCTTTTGGACTGCAGGTCTTTCCCTCCAGCGTTTATTTGGCAGCAGGGACTCCCTGAGAGTTGGTAGAACACACAAAGTTTATTTATTCTTGTGGTATAACAGCAATACCCCACCCCTGGGTAAGTGTCACAGACATGTTTTATGAAAAATCCTTTCATTAGGATCTTTTTCTCCTGAGAAGCTGAGAAACGAAATGTAAATAATAATTATCTGCTGCTGTGGAATGCAACAGGTGCATCTTTGATTGGTCTCATGTGGTTGTTTCTAATTAATGGCCAATCACAGCCCAGCTGTCTCAGACTCTGGTCAGTCACAAGATTTTATTATCATTCCATTCCTTTCCTTTCTATTCCTTCTGATGAAATCATTTTCTCTCTATTCTTTTAGTACAGTTTTAGTATATAATTTTCTTTTCATATCATATATACCATAAAATAATAAATCAGCCTTCTGACACATGGAGTCAAGCTTCTCCTCTCCTCCCTCGTCCTGGGACCCCTGCAAACACCACCTGAGGTAAGCAGCAATGCCCCACCCCTGCCAGGCTCTGTGCTCTCTTTCAGGGCCGTGCTCAGTCTCTCTGTAGGGACTGCCCTGAGGGGACTTTCTGCAGTGAGCCAGGCCTGGCTGTCCCCCAGGATTGTCCCAAAGGCCATTTCTGCCTGGCTGGCAGCTCCGTGCCTCTCCCATGCCCCATGGTAAGAGTCAAACACGGATTTATTTCCCAAGCAGTGACTTCCAGGAGAATTCCCTTCCTGGGCAGGTGTCCCCAGGACAGAGGGGAAGCCTATGGTACAAGAGGGACTCCTCTCTTCTTGATGAACTGAGAGTTGATTATCTGAGGGGTGGTGATGAACTGAAAGTCGATTATCTGAGGGGTGGTGACTGGATTGAGAATCTAAGGTTCTATTTTGTGTGGTGGTAGAAACTGGGGGGAGGAGGAGGAGGAATGTTTTTAGGAGGTTTTCATTCTGAGTTCTGTGTGTTCTTTTTTTCACATTGTAAGTTAATAAAGTTCTTTTCCTTTATTCCTAAGCTGGAGCCTTGCTCTATTTCCGGTCTATAAGCTTTGCTCTGTTTCTGGTCCCATCTCACAGCAGACACTGGGGAGAATATATTTTCATGGGGGCACTGGCATTGTGCCACTGCCAAACCGTGCCAGCGGGGCGTGCTGTGGCTGTCTCTGTGCAGGGAAGCTTCTCGGATGTGGAGAGGGCAGGCTCCTGCAAGCCCTGCCCTGCAGGGATGTTCTGCAGCAGGGCTGGGCTGCCTGAGCCAGAGGGGCCCTGCCAGCCTGGCTTTTACTGCACTCAAGGCTCCAGCACCTCCTCACCCGTGAGTGATGAACATTTCACATTGCTCAGCACCTTCTAGCTCTACCAAAGCTCTCACAGACCATAATAAATTTAATTTCAATCCCCTTCAGGTGGGGCTGCCATTTGGAGATCTTTGCCCACGAGGACATTACTGCCCAGCTGGCACTGGGCACCCCAAGGAGATGCCATGTCCTGCTGGCACCTGGAATGGCCAGAGAGGGGCCCAGGATGTCAGCTGGTGCCTGCCCTGTGCCCCTGGGTTCTTCTGCAATGTGTCTGGTCAGGATGCTCCAGGGGGACTTTGTGCACGAGGTGAGACAAAGACAGAACTCACAGAACTCACAGAATCCCCAGGCTGGAAAAGACCCTAAAGATCATCGAGTCCAGCCCAGCCCCAACAGCTCAACTCAACCCTGGCACCCAGAGCCACATCCAGGCTTGGTTAAACACACCCAGGGATGGGGACTCCACCACCTCCCAGGGCAGCCATTCCACATCTTTATCACCTTTCTGTATTAAACATTTCCTGATATCCAGCCTGTATTTCCCTTGGTGCAGCTTCTTAGAAATGGGTTTTGATTTGGGGGAAGAGCTTCAGTGCTTTCTGTTTTTAGGCTATTACTGCACGGGGAGGACCAAGACTGCAAAGCCAGAGGATGGTGTCACTGGAGACCTCTGTCCTCGAGGACATTTCTGCCCTGCAGGCTCAGCAGCACCTTCCCCCTGCCCCAGTGGGGAATACAGCAATGCCACAGGTCAGGAGCTACAGAAATGGAACAGTTCCAGGTCAGGAACTACAGAAATGTGACAGGTCAGGAGCTGCAGCTTTGCAGCAGGAGGTGCAGCAGTGGAACAGATCAGGAGCTGCAGCAATGCCACGGGTCAGGAACTACAGAAATTCAACAGATCAGGAAGGACAGAAATGCCCCAGGTCAGGAAGGACAGAAATGCCCCAGGTCAGGAGCTGCAGCTTTGCGACTCCAGTGTGCTCAGGGGAGATGTAAACACTGCTCGTAGCTTTTGTCTCTATCCAAGAAGGTCCTGAAAGCTGCTGGCCACTGGGAATGCTCAGTGTTTCAGGGCTTGGGGTAGAGAAGGGGTCGAGCAAGGATGTTTTGTTATTTTTTCCCCTGGAGCCTCATGAGGAATGTGTTTCCCCCTGCAGCAGCCCATGTGGTTTGGGGTTTGTGGCAGTGGCGCTCAGTGCACCAGGGCTGGAGCAGTTTCCAGCTTCCCTCTGCTCCTCCTGCCACCTAATGGGGACACGTGGAGGTGACTCGGGCAGCCAGAGTGGAGTTTGCTGAGCTAAATGCTCCTAGGAAAAATCCATATTTGAGGCCACTTACTGCAGGAGAGCTTAAAAAATAGCTTTATTTCTATTTCTGCTTCTTTAAGTGCACAGCCAGGCAGAGGGAAGCTGTGCTCATGGTATTTTCCTTCCATTCAATTCCATGCTTCCTTTTAATTCCTATTTTCCCCTCCCAGGTCAAGACAAATGCCTTCCTTGTCCTGCTGGGTTTCACTGTTCAAAGGGGCTCCGGCGCCGCTGCCCTCCCGGGTTCTACTGCCCCCAGAAAACTGGGATCAGTTTTTATCCTTGTCCCCCTGGCACTTACAACCCCTCCTACGGCCTGAGCCACGCTGAGAGGTGCCAGCAGTGCCCTGCAGGTGAGGGAAGGCTTTCTTGGGACCGCTCTAAGACACGGTGGTCTCTCTGCAGCTCTCTCTTCCCCATCCTCTGATGGGTTTTGGCCTCCAGGAAATGCAAACATAAAAATCCACAGTCAAAGGAGGAGCCTGGTCCCACTGGTGGTGTCCCCACAGGGTTTTGGAGGCTCTGCAGTGTCACTGTCACATTTTCTGAAAAATCCCCTTGCCCAGGATTCTTCTCCTGGGAAGCTGAGAAGCTTCAGAGGAAAAAGAAAAACAATAATTATCTGATTGCTTCTCCTGTGTTTGGCTGCTTTGGAATGTGGTTGGAGATTGTTTACCCACAGGTAAACAAACACAGATTGTTTGATTGGTTTCTTGTAAATTGTTTTGACTTAATGACCAATCATAGTCCAGCTGTGTCAAGACTCTGGAGAAAGTCACGATTTTTCATTATCAATCTTGTTAACCTTTCTGTCTGTATCCTTTCTCTATTTTTTAGTATCGTTTTAGTATAATAAAATAAAATATATAATATAATAACATATATAATATAATATAATAAAATATATAATATAATAAATCGATATATTGATGTGATATATTGATATATTAATATGTTATATTGATAATATGGTATGGTATATTGAAATATAATACCTTTCTAATAACATGGAGTCAGATTTCTCAAGTCCTCCTTTGTCCTGAAGACCCCACAAATACCACACTGCAGAAGGGTTTGGTTCACATTCAGGGCTTCCTGATGGGGTTCTGTCCCAGTTGTGCTGATGCTGAGGGATTTGAGTTCTCAAAGTCTTCCCTTTGCCTTCCAAAAGTGCAGGCAGCACAGCAGCTCTCCTGGGATTTGTTTGGTTGGTTGGTTTGGTTTTTATTCTCCCAGTTTGCTGATTCTCTTTTCCCTCTGTGTTCTTCCAGGAATGTTCTGTGGAGAATGGGGATTATCCTCTCCCAGTGGTCCCTGCTGGCCAGGATTCTTCTGCACAGCAGGTACAGGATTTAGGATTCAGAGGGCTGAAAGAGTGAAAAGGTGGGCAGCTGTGGCCCTTCTGGCCCTTGCTGTTATTTATCCCATTCCACCATGGATTTCTGGCTTTATTGTCGTGAGCTGCCACCAGCTCCTCTCTTCTTTCACATACAGAAATTATTTTCTGGCCCTTATGGTCCTTGCTGTTATTTATCCCATTCCACCATGGATTTCTGGCTTTATTGTCGTGAGCTGCCGCCAGCTCCTCTCTTCTCTCACCTCTGGAAATGGCTCTTTAGCCATGGGGAGCAAACTTGCCCATGAGAAACAACCCAAATAATTCAGGATGCTTTTGCTTTATCTTCCTTCTGCAGGAGCGAGTGTCCCAAACCCCAGTGGAGCCACAAACACGAGCAGAGGTGGCCCCTGCCCTCCTGGACACTTCTGCCCAGCTGGCACCAGTATCCCCCAGCCATGCCCTGTGGGCACTTACTCAGACAGGTGAAGCTCTGTGGACCTACTGATGCTCATTTTTATTTTCTTTTCATTTTTGTCTATCCACCACTCCTCTAAGCAATGAAGTGCAGCTCAGTGAGGCTCATTAGACACACCCTTGCATTGATCAAAAAAGTTTTGTGGTTGCTTTCCCTTCAGGGCTGTGACCCCTGTGCTGAATTTACCACTTCCAGCTGAAAGCCTGTTCTGTCCCTCTCAGGCTCCACAACAGGCAGGATTCCAGCTGCACAGAGTGCCCACCTGGCCAGTTCTGTGGCTCCCCTGGCCTCACAGCCCCCTCAGGACCCTGCTCACCTGGGTACTTCTGCCAGCCTGGTGCCTCCTCACCATCCCCGCCTGGTGAGTGGCACTGGCTGATCCGGGGCTCTGGCAACAGGCAGCTTTAAAAATGCCACCTTTCCTCCCAGTGTTCCACCTTTCCTACCAGTTTTCCACCTTCTCTCCCAGTATTCCTGGTCCTGGCTCCTGTCAGCCATCCAGATCCCTGTGTGAATTTTCTTTGAGGGGTTTGTGTCAAATGCTGCCTCAGGTTTTGGCTTTTATATTTTCAGGTTCTGTGCTGCTTTAGTGTGTGGGTCTGGGTTCACATCAGGGGATGCTGAGCTCTGGGCACAGAGCAGGGAGACAAAACAATTCCTGCTCCAGCTGGGCACCAAGGACAAATGATCCAAATCTCAGCCCAGGAGCACAAACCCCGTGGGCTGGAGAGAGAAAAACAAGGATGGGACTGCATGGGCTAAAGCTGGAATGGGACAATGAACTGCAAGATGCAAATGGAGCAGAACTGATCCAAGGGAGAGACCCCGGGAGCGCTCGTGCATTTTGGGGCCATTTGGGTTCATCTTGGGTTCATTTTGGGACCATTTGGGTTCATCTTAAGTTCATTTTGGGGCCATTTTGGGTTCACCTTGAGTTCATTTTGGGACCATTTTGGTTCATCTTGGGTTCATTTTGGGACCATTTTGGTTCATCTTGGGTGCAGCCCTGGTTGGACTCTTGTGCTGCCCAAGGTGCATCCATGGAGGCCTTTGAATAAATCCCTGCTTTATTCTTTAGCTCTGTCCAGCCTCTGCTCTAGGCCAGCCTTCTCAAGGCATCACCTACATGCCAGTGCTACCAAAGGAAATGCCTGCACTGAGCACCGGGGCAGTCATGGGGGTCTGCCTGTAACCAAATTGCCATTTGATTGGCTCAAACAATCATTTCCAGAGGAGATTCCCAGCCCTGCTTCTCCTGTCTGTGTCCCAGGTGTGTGGCAGAGAGGAGGTCCTTGCCCTGTGAGCCACTTCTGCCCAGAAGGGACCAGCTCTCCCTTGCCCTGCCATGCAGGGACTTACAACAACCTCTCCAGACAAGCTGCCTGCTTCCCTGTGCTGCAGGCTACTTCTGCCCAGAAAACACCACCAGCTACAGCACAAACCCCTGCCCAGCTGGATTTTATTGCCCCAAAGGTGAGATGGGCTCAGAGAACCCAGCAGTTCTTTGGCCAGGCTGAAACATCCTCTTTAAAGACAAGAAATTATCTTTGTGAATAAAATATTTAAGTGTCAGCCTGGTTCTTCCAGAAAAATACCCCCAAAAATATTTTTTATGTGTTTGACTGTCTTTTTCTTAAGTGTATTTTTTGACATGTTAAAGTGTCAGCTTGGTTCTTCACAGAAAAATACGCCCAAAAATATTGTTTACATGTTTGACTGTCGTTTTTTGTTTAAGTGTATTTTTGGACATGTTTAAGTGGTTGTCCACAGGAAAAAAAAAAAAAAACAACAAAGCAAAATAATATTTTAAGCTGTCGATGTGGCTGTTGCTTAACAGCTTCACAAATTAAACAGCACCCAAACACAATTTTGGCTGTGGGGATCAGCAATGGGATAAACTGGCAAAGAGGACATGAAATGATGCAGCAGAATTCAGAGCCAGGATCGTGTTCCTATGCCATGAATGACCCTGCTCTCTTTCTCCTACAGGCACCAGGTTTGGTACAGAGTTTCCCTGTCCCAGGGGCTACTACAACCCTGACCCCATGAGCCAGAGCTTGGACAGCTGCCTGCCCTGCCCACCTGGGCACTACTGCGGGCAGGAGGGGCTGACAGCAGCCTCAGGCAGGTGTGACCCAGGTGAGCGTGGGGCTGCTGGGGTCAGGCGGTGAGGACTGAGTTTGTAACCTTTGGTATTTTTGGTTTTTGTATGTAATGCTTTCCTTCTATAAGTAATACTTTCCTGAGCCTCCAGCACAGCCCTTCCAGTCTGTTTGCTGGGTTCTTTAGAGGTATCCAGTAGGATTGAGCACACCTCTGCTGGCTTCAGGCTGGGCCTGGTAGGCAGGAGCATCTCTGCCCTCTGAGCCCGCTCAGGCAGCTGAGCTGAGCCCTGTGAGCATACAGCAAAAGTGCTGAACTTGATGTTGCAAGATCTCTTTGTTAATATGCTATTTATGGTATTAAATTGGACTTATTGCTGCATGGGAGAGATTCTGGCCTGGTGGAGTTGGGATGATGAACCTGTCCCACACCCTGTGCTGTGCCCACATCACACCCAGAGCCACCCCAGCTGGTTCATTTGTGATGTTTTTTGGGGCTCTGTCACTGGCAGGGCTCCTCAGCCTTGTTTCCTGTTCCCAGGCTGGTTTTGCATCTCGGCAGCCTGGACCTCGCAGCCCTTTGACCTGGACAACTACACCAGCGCCAACTGCCTGTGCCCAGCCACTGCCACGGGGGGCAAGTGCACAGCTGGCTTCTACTGTCCCCAGGGCAGCCCAGAGCCTCTTCCTTGTCCCCCTGGGCTCTTCTGCAATGCCTCAGGTCAGTGTGTGTGAGGATGAGTGTGACCGTGTTCACAGGGGGCTGAGGATGAGGGAAGAGACGAGGATCTGACTCCATGTTTCAGAAGGCTGATTCATTATTTTATGATATATTATTACATTAAAACTATACTAAAAGAATAGAAGAAAGGATTTAATCTGAAGGCTAGCTAAGAATAGAAGAAGGAATGATAACAAAAGCTTGTGGCTCAGAGAGTCTGAGCCAGCTGGGCTGTGATTGGCCATTAATCAGAAACAACCACATGAGCCCAATCCCAGATGCACCTGTTGCATTCCACAGCAGCAGATAACCATTGTTTGCATTTTGTTCCTGAGGCCTCTCAGCTTCTCAGGAGGAAAAATCCTAAGGAAAGGATTTTCATAAAAGATGCCTGTGATAGATGAGGAGTTTTGAGGGGATATTCCTGGCATTTCCATGGATGTAGCAGTGCTTGCCCAATGCCCGTGGGAATTCCCAGAGGGAGGCTGTGAGGAGTTGTTTTCCCTGCTTCTCCCCCTTTGTCTCAGTGCTCTGAGTGCCACCATCTTCTATTGGAATAATTACCAATCTAGCTGGACAGGACGTGCCTGAGCTTGTCTGGCCCCGCTGCTGAACCAAAACAAGGCACTGTGGTGTTTTCACCCACAGACACTTTTGCCTGGCTGGGTGTGTGGTGTTTCACCCACAGACACTTTTGCCTGGTGGGGTGTGTGGTGTTTCACCCCACAGACACTTTTGGCTGCTGGGTGTGTGGTGTTTCACCCCACAGACACTTTTTGCCTGGCTGGGTGTGTGGTGTTTCACCCCACAGACACTCTTTCTGGCTGGGTGCTGCAGCTGGGCACGTGGGGACAAGTCCAGGCCTGCAGGAGCTCTGGTGGGGCTGGGATGGAGCTTCCCCCATAACAGGGGCTGCTCCTCAGGTTTCCCTCTGTGGAGAAGCTTTAAGGCGATGGTGAAGGAAAGGAGTCGGTTCTGATGGAGGGTTTGGATCCAGAGCTTTATTCTGGCCCTCAGGCCTCTGAATCAGCACCAGCTCCAACAGAACTCCCTGAGCCCGTGGTTGCTGCTCCTTTAACCCGGGGAGAGGGGCAGGGAAGGGGCAGGGAGCCACCAAGCAGGGACAGGAGGGGAGGGACAAAGGACACCTAGATGGCCCAATGCCCCCAGGGGTAGAGGGCATCCTTTGGATCTGCCAATCACTGATGCCCTTCTGGAATGCCAGGACTGACAGACAGTGCTGGGCAGGGGGCAAGGGAGGGGAAAGGAGAGGTGACTGACACACCTGGGAGGGAACCTGCAGGGGAGGGACCCGGGTTCTGAGGTAAATCCTGAAATCACAAGGCAACAATCCTCTCTGCCTTGCAGGGCTGCCTGTGCCCAGTGGGAATGTGCTGCTGGCTTTTACTGTGCAGGGGAAGCTGCTGGCCCCAAACCCACGGATGGTGTCACCGGGAACATCTGCCTGCGGGCTCCTACTGCAGTGGGTATCCAGCACTGGGGGTTCTGTGGACACAGAACTCCTGAAACACTCACA